>NC_090755.1:81903012-81915512 GCF_036898095.1 Palaemon carinicauda
AAGTTGTTATAATTGGGGCATTCGGTCAACAAATGCCTTACTGTTAGAGGTACTAAACAGTTGTCACAATACGGAGTTATATATGACTTAAATGAAACATGCAAATATTTTGTCCTTTCAGTATTGATAGTTAAAAAATAGAAGGTAACTACTACTTAACCTTTAGTTCATTTAAATATGATCTTTTTATATTTCGAATCTTCTAAATGCATTCAAGAAACACTCCCACATAAACAAACTAAAGGGACTCTAAGTAGAGCGCAGACCTCCGCTGCAGCGGCTTATTTCTCGACCGTTTGCTCGCCTTTGACCCCTGACCTTAACATGTATTAAATGGCGTGGATTTTCATACACTCAAATATGAACCATGTCTGAATTTTCTGTCACAACGATGTCCAAACTTATGACTGATTACGTGAATTGGAAATTTTCCTTGACCGTGACCTTGACCTTGCAAAATTTAATCATTTCCAGCTTTTTGAAGCCTCTGACGACGATGTCCAAAATTATGGCTGATTACGTGAATTGGACATTTTCCTTGACATTAACCTTCTAAAATTTAACCATTTCTAGCTTTTTACATGAAAGTTAAAGTTAATCCCTGCAAGTTTCATTACTACAATTAAAATTGTGGCCAGGAAGGCGTTCACAAACAAACATACACACAAACACGGGGTAAAACATAATTAACACACGTAGGTGGTACTTTTATTAACGGGAATTATTCAGTAAATGAACACGGAATTGGCCGTGTGTGTTCAAGGATAAATTGACGCATTCACGCAAGATTTGCTATATAAAGCAGCACGTCCCACACGAATTAGAGTTCTCGGTAGCACACTCCACAGGCAATTTTCAAGGAATGTACAAGGTCTCGCAAATATTTAGAGTATTTCTATGCAACCTCTAGAGTTCAGACAAAGATAAGGGGGCAGAATGTTGAGAATGCTATAAATGTGAATTAGATTATATAACAAAATAAATGTTTACCCAAGTCCATTCACAAAAGTATCATTAAGCGGTTTCAAGTTTCAAAGACAGTTAAATACTATAGTCAATTCTTTTTAGCGAGGCAGATTTGCACCGACTCGCAGGGGTGCCCTTTTAGCTCGGAAAAGTTTCCTGATCGCTGATTAGTTGATCAAGATCATTCTAACCAATCAGATAGCAGGAAACTTTTCCGAGCTAAAAGGGCACCGCTCGGAGTCGGTGCAAATAGCATCGTTAAGCGGTTTCAAGTTTCAAAGACAGTTAAATACTATAGTCAATTCTTTTTAGCGAGGCAGATTTGCACCGACTCGCAGGGGTGCCCTTTTAGCTCGGAAAAAGTTTCATGATCGCTGATTGGTTGATCCAGATAATTCTGACCAATCAGATAGCAGGAAACTTTTCCGAGCTAAAAGGGCACCGCTCCAAGTCGGTGCAAATGCGCCTCGTTAAAAAAAATAGTTTGTAGTGGGCATTATGTGAAACATGTAACAAAATAAAGTCGAAAGTTTCTCTCGCTGGATAGAATTCTTTAAAATTAAACTGAATTAGGAGAATTGATTACAAAAACTAACGATTATGAAACCAGCTGAATTGCCCTTCATTTATGTAATTTTGCTCTTCATGTATGTAATTAAAAGATATTTTATTCCTCTGACTTTAAGTATTTCTGTACATCTTGTAGAAAAATCCTAGAATTTTATGTATTTCTGTACATCTTGTAGAGAAATCCTAGAATTTCTTCGATTTAAAAAGTTTGAGTTAACCATATTTCTTTCGACACAATAACATTAAAATAAACATCTCTTACATTATTATTATTTTTATCATTTTTATTAGTAGTAGTAGTAGTAGTAGTAGTAGTAGTACTTGCCAAGCTACAACCCTAGTTCTAATATCAGGATGCTATGAGCCAAGGGGCCCCAATAGGAAAAATAGCCCATTGAGGAAAGGAAACAGGGGAAAAACAAATTATTTTAAGAACGGTAACATTAAAATGAAACACGGTAACATTAAAATAAACATCTATATAAACTATAAAAAACTTTAACGAAACAAGAGGAAGAGAAATTAGGTAGAATAGTGTGCCCGAGTGTACCCTCAAGCAAGAGAGGAAGAGAAATTAGGTAGAACAGTGTGCCCGAGTGTACCCTCAAGCAAGTGAGGAAGAGAAATTAGGTAGAACAGTGTGCCCGAGTGTACCCTCAAGCAAGGGGCGTTCAAGCATTGCAAAATTGCAAAGAACATTCAATATATATATAAACTATAAAAAACTTTAACAAAACAAGAGGAAGAGAAATAAGGTAGAACAGTGTGCCCGAGTGTACCCTCAAGCAAGAGAGGAAGAGAAATTAGGTAGAGCAGTGTGCCCGAGTGTACCCTCAAGCAAGAGAGGAAGAGAAATTAGGTAGAATAGTGTGCCCGAGTGTACCCTCAAGCAAGAGAGGAAGAGAAATTAGGTAGAGCAGTGTGCCCGAGTGTACCCTAAAGCAAGGGGCGTTCAAGCATTGCAAAATTGCAAACGAACATTCAATATATATATAAACTATAAAAAACTTTAACAAAACAAGAGGAAGAGAAATAAGGTAGAACAGTGAGCCCGAGTGTACCCTCAAGCAAGAGAGGAAGAGAAATTAGGTAGAACAGTGTGCCCGAGTGTACCCTCAAGCAAGTGAGGAAGAGAAATTAGGTAGAACAGTGTGCCCGAGTGTACCCTCAAGCAAGTGAGGAAGAGAAATTAGGTAGAACAGTGTGCCCGAGTGTACCCTCAAGCAAGTGAGGAAGAGAAATTAGGTAGAACAGTGTGCCCGAGTGTACCCTCAAGCAAGTGAGGAAGAGAAATTAGGTAGAACAGTGTGCCCGAGTGTACCCTCAAGCAAGTGAGGAAGAGAAATTAGGTAGAACAGTGTGCCCGAGTGTACCCTCAAGCAAGTGAGGAAGAGAAATTAGGTAGAACAGTGTGCCCGAGTGTACCCTCAAGCAAGTGAGGAAGAGAAATTAGGTAGAACAGTGTGCCCGAGTGTACCCTCAAGCAAGTGAGGAAGAGAAATTAGGTAGAACAGTGTGCCCGAGTGTACCCTCAAGCAAGTGAGGAAGAGAAATTAGGTAGAACAGTGTGCCCGAGTGTACCCTCAAGCAAGTGAGGAAGAGAAATTAGGTAGAACAGTGTGCCCGAGTGTACCCTCAAGCAAGAGAGGAAGAGAAATTAGATAGAACAGTGTGCCCGAGTGTACCCTCAAGCAAGGGGCGTTCAAGCATTGCAAAATTGCAAACGAACATTCAATATATATATAAACTATAAAAAACTTTAACAAAACAAGAGGAAGAGAGATAAGGTAGAACAGTGAGCCCGAGTGTACCCTCAAGCAAGAGAGGAAGAGAAATTAGGTAGAACAGTGTGCCCGAGTGTACCCTCAAGCAAGAGAGGAAGAGAAATAAGGTAGAACAGTGAGCCCGAGTGTACCCTCAAGCAAGGGCCGTTCAAGCATTGCAAAATTGCAAACGAACATTCAATATATATATAAACTATAAAAAACTTTAACAAAACAAGAGGAAGAGAAATAAGGTAGAATAGTGTGCCCGAGTGTACCCTCAAGCAAGAGAGGAAGAGAAATTAGATAGAACAGTGTGCCCGAGTGTACCCTCAAGCAAGAGAGGAAGAGAAATAAGGTAGAACAGTGAGCCCGAGTGTACCCTCAAGCAAGGGCCGTTCAAGCATTGCAAAATTGCAAACGAACATTCAATATATATATAAACTATAAAAAACTTTAACAAAACAAGAGGAAGAGAAATAAGGTAGAACAGTGTGCCCGAGTGTACCCTCAAGCAAGAGAGGAAGAGAAATTAGATAGAACAGTGTGCCCGAGTGTACCCTCAAGCAAGGGGCGTTCAAGCATTGCAAAATTGCAAACGAACATTCAATATATATATAAACTATAAAAAACTTTAACAAAACAAGAGGAAGAGAGATAAGGTAGAACAGTGAGCCCGAGTGTACCCTCAAGCAAGAGAGGAAGAGAAATTAGGTAGCACAGTGTGCCCGAGTGTACCCTCAAGCAAGAGAGGAAGAGAAATTAGGTAGAATAGTGTGCCCGAGTGTACCCTCAAGCAAGAGAGGAAGAGAAATTAGGTAGAACAGTGTGCACGAGTGTACCCTCAAGCAAGGGGTGTTCAAGCATTGCAAAATTGCAAACGAACATTCAATATATATATATAAATATATATATATATAAACTATAAAAAACTTTAACAAAACAAGAGGAAGAGAAATAAGGTAGAACAGTGAGCCCGAGTGTACCCTCAAGCAAGAGAGGAAGAGAAATTAGGTAGAACAGTGTGCCCGAGTGTACCCTCAAGCAAGAGAGGAAGAGAAATAAGGTAGAACAGTGAGCCCGAGTGTACCCTCAAGCAAGGGCCGTTCAAGCATTGCAAAATTGCAAACGAACATTCAATATATATATAAACTATAAAAAACTTTAACAAAACAAGAGGAAGAGAAATAAGGTAGAATAGTGTGCCCGAGTGTACCCTCAAGCAAGAGAGGAAGAGAAATTAGGTAGAACAGTGTGCCCGAGTGTACCCTCAAGCAAGAGAGGAAGAGAAATTAGGTAGCACAGTGTGCCCGAGTGTACCCTCAAGCAAGAGAGGAAGAGAAATTAGGTAGAACAGTGTGCCCGAGTGTACCCTCAAGCAAGAGAGGAAGAGAAATTAGGTAGAACAGTGTGCCCGAGTGTACCCTCAAGCAAGAGAGGAAGAGAAATTAGGTAGAACAGTGTGCCCGAGTGTACCCTCAAGCAAGAGAGGAAGAGAAATTGGGTAGAACAGTGTGCCCGAGTGTACCCTCAAGCAAGAGAGGAAGAGAAATAAGGTAGAATAGCGTGCCCGAGTGTACCCTCAAGCAAGGGGCGTTCAAGCATTGCAAACGAACATTCAATGTCAAATCGGATCACGTGCAAGCATTGGCACACGCAGCTAGACTTTGCTGCCAAATACCTAGTATTTACTTTCGTTTAGTTGGCTAAGCTGATTTTGAGTCAAATTGGGGCTGATTCATGTTCTGCTACATATTGAAAAATTAGTTTCCAATAATTGAAAAAAAACTTGCTGTATCATTTGATAAATTTCATTAAGTCTGTTAATAAGTAATCGTTAGAAGTTTTAGAAAATTTGAAATTAATTATTGTGATAAATTTATCTTAGCTAGATTCCTAAAATTCGCAATATATATATATATATATATATATATATATATATATATATATATATATATATATATATATATATATATATATATATACAGTATATATATACGTATATATATATGTGTGTATGTATACATAAACACATAAAACACCAGCATCGTTATTGTTATATCTAATTTAAGTAACTAGGTAGAACTGCTGATCAAATCTTTTATAAAAGATAAAGATAACAACCAAAGGATTGCAAAAGAAATGTTGCCATGCAATAAAAAGATCAATTTACAGGAAATGGAGAAATGAATTTTAATAAAACAATTTTGCATTTTGAAAGACAACAAACAAGCATTCAAAATCCCAAAGATTTAATGGTGTTGTGGTATATATACAATTATGAATTAATGGTGTTGGTATATATACAATTATGAATTAATGGTGATCTGCTGTATATACAAATATGAATTAATGGAACTACCGTATATATACATATATAAAGTAATGGTACTCTTGAGTATAAACAAATATAAATTACTGGTATTGTGGTATATATACAAATATGAATTAATGATATTGTGTTTTATATAGAAATATAAAGTAATCGTACTGTTGTGTATAAAATATAAATAACTGGTACTCTAGTATATATTCAAATATAAATTAATAACATTTGGTGTATATACAAATATGAATGAATGGTATTGTGGTATATAAACAAATATGAATTATTGGTATTTGGTGTACATACAAATATGAATTAATGGTATTGTGGTGTATATACACATATGAATTAATGGTATTTGGTGTATATAGAAATACAAATTAATGGTACTGCTGCGTAAATAAAAATATATATGATTGGTATTGTGGTATATATACAAATATGAATTAATGGTGTTGTAGTGTATATACAATTATGAATTACTGGTGTTGTGGTGTATATACAATTAGGAATTAATGGTGTTGTGGTATATATACAAATAGGAATGAATGGTATTGTGGTATATATACAAATAGGAATGAATGGTATTGTGGTATATATACAAATAGGAATGAATGGTATTGTGGTATATATGCAAATATGATTAATGGTATTGGGTGTATATAGAAATACAAATTAATGGTACTGCTGCGTAAATAAAAATGTAAATTATTGGTATTGTGGTATATATACAAATATGAATCAATGGTATCGTGGTGTATATACAAATACAAAATAGTGGTACTGTGGTTCATATACAAATATAAACTACTGGTATTGTGGAATATATAACAGGAAAATTGATTAATTATTAACATAAAAAATCGACACATGCAAGCATGTCAAGCAATTCAATCACAAATTTATGAGAGCAAGCATGAATTTCTCTGTCACCCCAAAAGAGGATTAAAACATCGATTTCTTATTCAATCGAGGAAAAAAATACTAAAATATGTCTTTCTTCCTCACAAGAGAAATCGGACGCATGAAATGACATCCTCCTTGGTGAATTTCCCTCTCGATGAGATATCAAAAAAATAAATAAAATATTGAATAAGAATTTCCTCTGACGATGCAATGTCATGTCAAAGAATAAAATATTCGAATTTGATTGAGAAATTATTTGAGGTAAATAAGATGAGTTTATACATATATACACACAAACACACACACACACACATATATATATATACATATATATATACATACATATATATATATATATATATATATGTGTGTGTGTGTGTGTGTGAAGCCCTTTGCGTCAATAGGCGTAGGAGGTGATTATATATATATATATATATATATATATATATATATATATATGTGTGTGTGTGTGTGTGTGTGTGTGTGTGTGTGTTGTGTAAAAATCACGAAAGCTGACACGTGCTGAGCTAGAAGATTATTTGTGGGTATATATATATATATATATATATATATATATATATATATATATATATATATATATATATAAACATACACATACATATTTATACAAATATATATACAGACATATACACGATCTATTATTAGAACGTATACGTATCATATTGTGATTTACGAACTATTTTTACTTTATTCATATTACTGTAATATACTTCTATATCTTCATTACTATCAAATATCATTTCCCTCACCACTCACTATATAAAATAGTTATTATACTTCACCGTCATTACCAATTGAACTCAATTTATTTATCATTCCCATATACTTCACTTTATTCATTATTCATATACATGAATAACAATGTATGACCTTCATTCCTTATCCACCATACAGGCGTACTATCCTCCATTCATTATCAGTAACCACTTTATTTATCATTCATATATATGAATAACAATGTATGACCTTCATTCCTTATTCACAATATATGCCTACTATCCCTTATTCATAATCAATTACTTACTATGTCTCATTCATTATTAACAAAATACTACATCCCTTTCATTATTGACCATAAATTTTACTCCAAACCAAACGACATACACTGTTAAAAAGACGTAACATTAATCGGAAATTCTCCGTAAAAATATAGTTCTCAGCCGTATTTCAGTAAAATACAGGCGACCGTAATTTTAACAATACTTTGTTATTATCTTTTACGGGTTGGTGAGCGTAATATCACTCCTTAACGTCAATATATCCGTTTTTAAAACAGTGAATGGATGGCAAGATTTATCCCAGGATTTTTACCTTTTTCTCGACAAATTTTTAACTGAGTATTTACAAAATTCAACATCTATATACTGATACTACTTGATTATAATATGTTTGGGGGTATGACCTTGAGTCTAAAAGAGCCTCCGTCAGGAGTGAAAACTCCGGCCAATCTGGAGCGATGACTGCTTCATTAATATATTTATGTATTTCATATACGACACTAAGCCTAAAGGGAAAATTTAAGGAATGAGTAATAAATATTGCCTTCCTACAATAAATACTACTATAAAGAATAAAATAAATACATATTGTAAACTACGATACGACACAGCCTTAAATTCTCCCGACGAAATGACCTGTAGCTAAACCTATTTCAATACATAATTCGTAACATTTTGATTTATATGGATTTCAATGCCTACCCAAACCCTCTCACATATTCAAATAAAAAAAATATTCAGTTTACTAATCCTGGTTTCCTTTCCTCACTGGGCTATTTTCCCTGTTGGGGCCCCGGGGCTTAAAGCATTCTGCTTTTCCAACTAGGGTTGTAGCTTAGCAATTGATAATAATAATAATAATAATAACATAACAAACACCTTACACGTTTCGAACTGTCGACCTAAACCGCGCCAGGACTCCTAGCTGCTGGGAGGAAGGACGCTGGTGACTGGTACAACGCACGAACATACGCTACCGGGGTCTAAGCGATGTCAGGCAGGGCAGGCGATCGGGACTACGGTGTACCCCAAAGGTATAGGAAAGTCCTTCAAAAAGTAGGTTACCATGCTTACCCCCATACAAAATGGGGGGAAGAAGCATGTTAATAGAAGCCCTAATATTCGTGTGTGTGTGTGTGTGTGTGTGTGTGTGTGTGTGTGTGTGTGTGTGTGTGTGTGTGTGTGTGTGTGTGTGTGATCCTCCTGATATAAACAAAAAATGAAACAGGGATATAGAAAAAAAAAGAATAATTTTCGGAAAATTTACAGTTAGTTGAGTAATATGTGTGTGTCTGTGTGTGTGTGTGTGTGTGTGTGTGTGTGTGTGTGTGTGTGTGTGTGAGACCCTCCTGATATAAACAAAAAATGAAACTGGGAAATAGAAAAAAAGAATGATTTTCGGAAAATTTACAGTTAGCAGAGTAAAAGCTGTAATTCAAACATGGAGGGAACCAAGAGGCTGTTTTTTACATTTTCTTTCCTTTTTTTCCTCTCCAAAATGAGGCCATCTATTGTCGTTTTCTCAATATATGGGCATCGATAGGCCTACTGAGGGGACGGAGAAAATATCCCTTTTAAAGAAAAAAAGGAATAAAACCGAGGGAAAAGACGATGAGATATGATACGGCAGTCATCCGGGATACGACGCTGGCAGGAAGCAATTTGTTTAACAACGGCATTCAGAACGATCGCTGTTAATTCAAGTGCGAGTCTTCATGGCTTTCCCGGAAAAGAGAAGATGAAATAGAACAAGTAAGAAGAGCAATCAGAGATTTCTTCATGGCTTTCCCGGAAAAGAGAGAAGATGGAATAATACAAGTAAGAAGAGCAATCATAGATTTCATCATGGCTTCCCCGGAAAAGAGAGAAGATGGAATAGAACAAGTAAGAAGAGCAATCGGAGATTTCTTCATGGCTTTCCCGGAAAAGAGAGAAGATGGAATAGAACAAGTAAGAAGAGCAATCAGAGATTTCTTCATGGCTTTCCCGGAAAAGAGAGAAGATGGAATAGAACAAGTAAGAAGAGCAATCAGAGATTTCAGACCTCCGCCAATGAAGATTGTTATCATTTCGCTAATGTCTACGGAACAAGCTTCCCCTATTTCATGAACGTGAATTACTCTATCATAAAAAGTCTGGATCAACGTTTAAGTCTACGGACCAAGTTTTCCCTATTTCATATGTTGAACGTCAAAGAATTCCTTTCCTCCCCTCATTTGAGGTGGAGCAAAAGGGACTATTTATTTTACGTTATTTCTAATCTTTAGTAATTTCACTGTCAAAGAATTCCTTTCCTCCCCTCATTTGAGGTGGAGCAAAAGGGACTATTTATTTTACGTTATTTCTAATCTTTAGTAATTTCACTGTCAAAGAATTCCTTTCCTCCCCTCATTTGAGGTGAAGCAAAGGGGACTATTTATCTTACGTTATTTTTAATCTTTAGTAATTTCACTGTCAAAGAATTCCTTTCCTCCCCTCATTTAAGGTGAAGCAAAAGGGACTATTTATTTTACGTTATTTTTAATCTTTAGTAATTTCACTGTCAAAGAATTCCTTTCCTCCCCTCATTTGAGGTGAAGCAAAAGGGACTATTTATTTTACGTTATTTCTATTATTTAGTAATTTCACTGTCAAAGAATTCCTTTCCTCCCCTCATTTGAGGTGAAGCAAAAGGGACTATTTAGTTTACGTTATTTCTAATATTTAGTAATTTAAATTTTCAGTGTACATTTAAAAATTTTGCCGTAAAACACGGTAAAAATCCTGGCATAAATGTTGCCTGGCATTTACCGTTTTAAAAACGTATATATTGACGTAAAGGAGTGATATTACGGTCACCAACCCGTAAAAAATAATAGCAAAATAGGGTAAAATTACGGTCGCCTTCATTTTACTGAAATACGGCTGAGAACAGTATATTTTACGGAGAATTTCCGATTAAAGTTACGGTTATTTTTTAACAGTGTATGTCGTGTGGGTTGGAGTACAACTTATGGTCAATAATGAAAGGGATGTAGTATTTTGTTAATAATGAATGAGACATAGTAAGTAATTGATTATGAATAAGGATTACGGTTATTTTTTAACAGTGTAGTAAGGTTAGGAAATGACCTCTCCCTTGATGGTAAATGACAAATGGTTTTCCACCATTTGCAATTAGTAGAACAACCCCATTGTTATGTCTCAAATTAATGTCAATTAAAAACACACACATGTTTACAACCTTCTCCAGCTGCTAACGTCTTCAGCTGTTCTTTTTCCATTCTCAAAAGTACCGAATGACCTATGATTCACCCTTACAAGTGGTGAGCTAATTGACGATGCATTTTATAAGGATTTTCTCTCAAAGAAAAAGCAATGAAACGAAATTTACATTACTTCAATTTTGAAACAGCTTTTGTCCCAATAAGTTACAGCGGTAAAATATGCATATTATACTTTCCTATTTACTTCAATAAATGAACAAATCAATAAACTACCCAAATGAGATGCTATTCAGATGTCATCCAAGTTGTATGATTATACACATTCTTGATACCCTTTAAAATATTTCGAAATAAATAAAAAATACTTCAATAGTGTGTTAATGGCCACGAGAGAGAGAGAGAGAGAGAGAGAGAGAGAGAGAGAGAGAGAGAGAGAGAGAGAGAGAGAGACTAAATCTATATCGCACTAAATAAAAAATATTACTTCAATGGCGTGTTAATGGCCACGAGAGAGAGAGAGAGAGAGAGAGAGAGAGAGAGAGAGAGAGAGAGAGAGAGAGAGAGAGAGAGAGAGAGAGTCTCTCCGAATCTGTCAATAGTTCAAAATATTTAAATAGCGTTTTAAGGACACGAGAGAGAGAGAGAGAGAGAGAGAGAGAGAGAGAGAGAGAGAGAGAGAGAGAGAGAGAGAGAGAGAGAGACTTCCAACAAATCTATCAATAGTTTAAAATATTTCAGAATATAAATATTACCTCAATAGCGTGTTAATGTCCACGAAAGAGAGAGAGAGAGAGAGAGAGAGAGAGAGAGAGAGAGAGAGAGAGAGACTCCAAATCTATCAATAGTTAATGTGTTTACTTTCAACCTCCTCGTGGGGATCACATGAAGGTTGCCTTACTAGGTTGGGTTAGGTTCTCACATATTCTTTTAGGCCTTGGTTTAGGTTTAGCCAGCTCTGTTGTTGTTGTTGTTGATGTTGTTGTATTATTATTATTATTATTATTATTATTATTATTATTATTATTATTATTATTATTATTATTATCATTTATATTTTTCATTATTACTTTTATCATTACTATTATTATAATTATCATTATCATTATTAATATTATTATCATTATTTCTATTTTTATTTTCATTGTTATTATTATTATGATTATTACTATTATTAATCATTATTTGCTAAGCTACAACCCTAGTTGGAAAAGAAGGATGCTGTAAGTCTAAGGGCTCCAACATGGAAAATAGCCCAGTGAGGAAAGGAAGTAAGGAAACAACAAGAGAAGTAATCAACAATTAAAATAAAATACTCTAAGAACAGCAACAACATAAACTAAATCTCTCATATATAAACTATGAAAACTAAAAAAAGAAAAAAAAGAGGAAGAGAAATAGGATATTTTTATTATCATTATCATCAATTGCTAAGCTACAACCCTAGTTGGAAAAGCATTATGCTATTGCCCAGGGGCCCCGACAGGGAAAATAGCCCAGTTAGGAAAGGAAACAATGAAAAATAAAATATTTTAAGAACAGTAACAGGATTAAACCAAATCTTATATATAAACTGAAAAATTAAAAAAAGAGAGGAAGAGAAATAAGATACTGTGCCCGAGTGTACCCTCAAGCAAGAGAACTCTACCTCAAGAACAATGAAATATATTGGGCCGTAAACAACAGCATTGAAGTGAATAACAACAGGCTGATATTGACCACTGGACTCGGAATAAACAAGCGAGAC
>NC_090755.1:81920512-81930512 GCF_036898095.1 Palaemon carinicauda
AGTACAATAGACCTTCTCTTTTTATATCATAACCCAATTTAAAGGTAAATTAATATATAAAAAAATTCAATTTAATTTTGTCCTAATTTAGCACTCTATTCGAAAATACCTCAAGGTAAAACATTCCCCGTACAAGACTAACTGAATCTAAACCTTTAGACGACAAAATGATGGACATTCAAAAAAAAAAAATCATCCTTGACATACTGCCAACCGAGTGACTTCTTCACCACGTGGGGCCACAAAAACAAAAGGGATGACTCATACGCATTTACTGATGGATAGAAATGTAGAATTATTATTATTATTAGTATTACTAGCCAAGCCACAACCCTAGTTGGAAAAGCAAGATGCTACAAGCCCAAGGGCTCCAATAGGGAAAAATAGCTCAGTGAGGAAAGGAAATAAGGAAATAAATAAATGATGAGAATAAATTAACAATATATCATTCTAAAAACAGTAACAGCGTCATAATAGATATGTCCTATATAAACTATTAACAACATCAAAAACAGATGTCATATAAACTATAAAAAGACTCATGTCAGCCTGGTCAACATAAAAACAATTGCTCCAACTTTGAATATCATTAGAGAATCACTGATGAAAATATATATATATTCCTACATAATCAATATGTAAAACCAATTAAGAAATATATCAAGACTGCACAAAACAAAAATAAATCTGATGAAATGAAATGTAAAATATCCTTAAAAAACACTGATGAAAAATATAAATATTTCTACATAATACATAAGTAAAACCTCTTCAATAGAAAATATAAATATTCCTACATAACCCATGAAGAAATATATCAAGACCTTACCAATAAAAATATAAATATTCCTACATAACCCATGAAGAAATATATCAAGACCTCTTCAATAGAAAATATAAATATTCCTACATAACCCATGAAGAAATATATCAAGACCTCACCAATAAAAATATAAATATTCCTACATAACCCATGAAGAAATATATCAAGACCTCTTCAATAGAAAATATAAATATTCCTACATAACCCATGAAGAAATATATCAAGACCTTACCAATAAAAATATAAATATTCCTACATAACCCATGAAGAAATATATCAAGACCTTACCAATAAAAATATAAATATTCCTACATAACCCATGAAGAAATATATCAAGACCTTACCAATAAAAATATAAATATTCCTACATAACCCATGAAGAAATATATCAAGACTTCACCAATAAAAATATAAATATTCCTACATAACCCATGAAGAAATACATCAAGACCTCACCAATAAAAATATAAATATTCCTGTAACTCATGAAGAAACATATCAAGACCTCACCAATAAGAAATATAAATATTCCTACATAACCCATAAAGAAATATATCAAGACCTCACCAATAAGAAATATAAATATTCCTACATAACCCATGAAGAAATATATCAAGACCTCACCAATAAGAAATATAAATATTCCTACATAACCCATAAAGAAATATATCAAGACCTCTCCAATAGAAAATATAAATATTCCTACATAACCCATGAAGAAATATATCAAGACCTCACCAATAAAAATATAAATATTCATACATAACCCATGAAGAAATATATCAAGACCTCACCAATAAAAAAATATAAATATTCCTGTAACCCATAAAGAAATAGATCAAGACCTCACCATTAAAAATATAAATATTCCTACATAACCCATGAAGAAATATATCAAGACCTCACCAATAGAAAATATAAATATTCCTACATAACCCATGAAGAAATATATCAAGACCTCACCAATAAGAAATATAAATATTCCTACATAACCCATAAAGAAATATATCAAGACCTCTCCAATAGAAAATATAAATATTCCTACATAACCCATGAAGAAATATATCAAGACCTCACCAATAAAAAATATAAATATTCATACATAACCCATGAAGAAATATATCAAGACCTCACCAATAAAAAAATATAAATATTCCTACATAACCCATGAAGAAATATATTGAGACCTCACCAATAAAAATATAAATATTCCTACATAACCCATGAAGAAATATATCAACACCTCACCAATAAAAATATAAATATTCCTACATAACCCATGAAGAAATATATCAAGACCTCACCAATAAAAAATATAAATATTCCTACATAATACATAAGTAAAATCTCTCCAATAGAAAGTATATATATTCCTACATAACCCATGAAGAAATATATCAAGACCTCACCAATAATATAAATATTCCTGTAACCCATGAAGAAATATATCAAGACCGCAAAGATATTCATAAGATATATATTGCATGAACCTCATGCCCTATGTGCCAAACCTACCAATGAACAGCTGACCTCTGAAGCGCCAAATCTGGTGCCAAAAAATGAAGCTCCAAAAAACGAAAAGGGGGTAATGAAGCACACCTGCATAGCGAAAGTCAAATTAGTTCTGGTCTTGACCCTCCTCGAGTTGGCATATGAACAAAACCTCCGAGGTTACGCCACCTATGCAAGGGCTTTTAACTATTAAGAACAGCCAAGGTAAATAGGAAGGACGAAATTTAATGATTACACGTTTTGAAATATTCTTGAAATATTTCATTTCGATTGTTTATTCTTCTCTTGTAGTTTATTTCTTTGTTTCCTTTCCTCACTGGGCTATTTTTTCTCTGTTGGAGCCCTTGGGTTTATAGCATCTTGCTTTTACAACTAGGTTTAGAACCTAGCTTGTGATGATGATAATAATAATAATAATAATAATAATAATAATGATAATAACTGTATACAAAAACACAAACAAAATATTATGAAATTTACAATCGCATTTACATTAATATAACAACAAAGAAGTTAACACAAAAAAAATGTTTGAAAATATTCTTAATATTATCTAAAAAAAGAAAAAGATAAAAAAGTAAATAAATAAATAAAAACTATTATGGTAAATTATAGCGCACACGGAAATTGGAGCTTGCACAACTTTTTGCCGGGAATTTGTCGTGGCAAGTCGTGACATTTTGTGGCACGAACTGGAAGATAAAAAGAAAAACAAAAAATACCTCAGAATCACTGCTGACCTGTCCACATTGACACGAACTGGCACGACGAGTTCACGCATAGTTTGCACACTTCCCGCATCGTCCCGACGAGTTCACGAACAGTTCGCGCATAGGTCACGACCCGGTCACGAAATTTTGTCGTGACCAAAATTTTTAACATTTCAAAATTCTCGTCACAACGTGCCACGATGTCACGACGGGTTTACGAACACTTCACGCCAGTTCACGACGAGTTCACACCAGTTCACGACTCGAGTCGTGACAATGCATGCCACAAATTCGTGAAACTGTCAGCCTGGCTTTAATCCTTTCACAACATTGGCGACTTATAAAAATTTGGAAAGAAAAAGAAATGCCTTTTAAAATCAGCTACACTATAGCAAGTTTTTATTTACTGGAAAGGTCTTGACGAGAGTTTTTCATAGTAAAAATCAACGAGATGGGGACTGTATGGTCTTAAAAGATTTTCCTGCATCAGAAGCCTTGTTGAATTCATCACTGGCACTGAAAAGGTTAATCTCCTAAATGTGTCCGAACAGAATGAAAAATTACTAATTTTTTGGACATTGTACAAAAACTTTCAACATTAAGATATAATTGAAGGCTTCCTTTTACAATAATAACGAAAATAATATTAATATGAAAAATATAGAGCGCAAATTGTGCCCCGTGCTTAATATTTAAGATGTTCATCCACATAAATGCAAATAATTACATTCTAACATTTATGGGTAAAATAAAACATCATAAAAACATCATAATTTAGTGTTGGAAAAGACAATTTACACGGTTTCCAAAGATGAAAAATTGAACTCATAACTCATTTTATTTTATATCATACGACACTTTCATAAAAGCTAAAACCCTATGTTGCCGGAAAATATTGATTTTGTTTTTACTTAAAGATTTGAACCAAGGGTAAGATTTCAATATCTTTGGTCGGAACCCGGATCCAACAATTGAGAATTTTGTGCCCCATGTATGACAAATGTTTAATTGCTGTCATTTACTCATATAAATATTAAAAAAAAAAAGGGCACCCAGTAGAGCGCAGACCTCTGCCGCAGCAGCTTAGTTCTCGACCTTTTGCTCGACCTTGACCTTTGATCTTAACATGTATTAATTGGCGTGGATTTTTATACACTGAAATATAGACCAAGTTTGAAGTCTCTGTGACAACGATTTCCTAACTTATGGATGATTACGTGAATTGGACATTTTGCTTGACCGTGACCTTGACCTTCCAAAATATAAAAATTTCCAGCTTTTTACATAACAGTTAATCCTTGCAAATCTTATTACTCTATGATTACCATTGCGGCCAAGAAGCTGTTAACAAACAAACAAACAGGGGCGAAAACATAACCTCCTTCCAACTCCACTGGCGGAAATAAATATCTTACTTAGAATTGAGAGTCAAGAGTAACTAATAGCTCATATGTTTTTTTTGAAGAATTATTCCTTTATTATAAGAGGCTATTCATGCTTACATTAAAGAGTATATCTTAGGACATTTTGCTTTTATCTAAACTAAACATTTAAATACACAGAAATTTAGCAAAAATGTGTTAATGACACTCCATGGGATATAAGACTAAATAGTATATATATACATACATATATATATATATATATATATATATATATATATATATATATATATATATATATTTATATATATATATAAATTTATATATATATTTATATATACATAAATTTATATATATATATATATATATATATATATATATATATATATATATATATATATATATATATATGACACTCCATGGGGTATAAGACTATATAGAATGTAAAAAAAAAATCTGACCTAAAATAAGTACTGTTTCAGAAGTAGAATAACATCATATTGCTTCTGGCAAATAAAATAAGGTATATAATAATTCAGAATCAAGAATATACAATTCACCATATTATTCATGATTCAAATGGCTGTTTAGCACAGACTGACCACACATGCGCACACACAATATATATATATATATATATATATATATATATATATATATATATATATATATATATATATAAATGTAGAACACATTAAAATACATTAGTATCCAAACACTTTGAATAAAACAGTGATGAGAGGTTATACTTGGTCTCCTTAATAAATAAAAATGTCCACGCGTGAAGTTTTGAGAATAAATTGATCTTGCTTTAACATAATTTAATATATAATTCTAAAGTCAAAAGCGCAGAAATAATACAAATATACATCAAACACAGACGAATGTAGATCATTTTTTTTTTTTCATTTTGTAGTAATGAGATCAACCCCGTAAAGGTTTAAAGGTTAATTATGAATGGCAGAGACAGGTGACAGTGACAATTAGCCTATTGCCACATATTACATTCAAGCTATATAGATACGGTACTATATATAATTCTGAGAATTAGATTTGTCTTTTATTGAAGATGACATAGGCATAATGAAAAAACATAAGTATGTTCCGTAAATATACTATAATTCTGAGAATTTGAAATATTTTTTGGAGATGCCATAGGCCTAATGAAAAAAAACATAAGTATGGTCCGTAAATATGCTATAATTCTGAGAATTTTAAATATTTTCTGGAGATGACATAGGCCTAATGAAAAAACATAAGTATGTTCCGTAAATATACTATAATTCTGAGAATTTGAAATATTTTTTGGAGATGCCATAGGCCTAATGAAAAAAAACATAAGTATGTTCCGTAAATATACTATAATTCTGAGAATTTGAAATATTTTTTGGAGATGCCATAGGCCTAATGAAAAAAAACATAAGTATGTTCCGTAAATATGCTATAATTCTGAGAATTTTAAATATTTTCTGGAGATGACATACGCCTAATGAAAAAACAGAGACTGACCATATATACATATGATCAGCGACCAAGACCCTTCTCCATCCAAGCTTGCACCATAGAAGCAGGGAGGGCCAGGCAATGGCTGGTGATGACCCGACAGTTAGATTAATAGGTTCCCCCAAACCACCTATCCTTACCTCACAAAGATGGTAAGATTGCAGACACTACAAGAAACTATCGAGCTTGAGCGGGACCAGAATCCCAGATCAGCTGATCACCAGGCAGGGAGGCTTCCAATAGGCCGCCACAACCCTATTAAGGATTTGATGAATGAAGGTTGTCAGGGGAACATTTAAGAAAGTAGCGTAACAAAGTGGTGTATATACTGTATATCTAGACACAAATCTCTCTCTCTCTCTCTCTCTCTCTCTCTCTCTCTCTCTCTCTCTCTCTTTCACATCACACCGATACACATTGATGATTTACTATGTAAATAATGCTGAAATTTGATGGACTTGCACTTCCCACACACGCAGAGAGAGAGAGAGAGAGAGAGAGAGAGAGAGAGAGAGAGAGAGAGAGAGAGAGAGAGAAAGAGAGAGAAAGAGGAATGGAAAATTAAAATAACTTTTATGTGAGAGACAATGAAGGATCAAAATAGTTCAGAGAAAGAGAGAGAGAGAGAGAGAGAGAGAGAGAGAGAGAGAGAGAGAGAGAGAGAGAGAGAGAGAGAGAATTGTCAACCCTTTCATTAAATTGATTTGTATCAAGAGCGCAATATCTGGCATTGCTTTCTGGGTACAAACATATCATATCAAGTGCCAACTGCCGTCTTGGCCTACTGGGCAGGTTTACCTATCGCATTTTGGCTGACATCTGCAATTGCAGCATATACATTTCTCGCCATTGCAACAAAATGTTTTTTTAAGGGGAATAAATAAAAAGTTTAAATACTCCGGGATGAAATTCTTGCAAACGTTTGTTTGAGATACCAGAATTTCATTAAACATTATTATATAAATCTATATTTTTCGAGGTCCCTTTTTATTATTTTTAAGGGGAATAAATAAAAAGTTTAAATACTCCGGGCTGAAATTCTTGCAAACGTTTGTTTGAAATGACAGAATTTCTTTAAACATTCTTATATAAATCTACATTTTTCGAGGTCCCCTTTATATAATAGTGAATGATGTACCAACCGTGTGTCACACGATCGTACATAAATTATTTTGTATATATTATGCTTGTATCTGCGCTCTTCCCTCGCACTAAAAAGAACCTGAATAATCATGTCTCCGGTTTTCCTCTGTAACATTGTCTGTCTTGTGAACATGTTATGCCCTGTTGCCTTGAGGTTTTGTATATAAAGGAGAGTGTTCTATGATAAAGTACTCAGTTGATTGCTTCCTGCCTTTGAGTCGTAACCTTTCTCTCGGCCGTCACAATGAACAAGCTTTCATAGGTGCTTAGGCAAACAACATCCATAAAGTTTTGAAGTCATGCATTTCATAGCATAGATAATTATAAAACATGAATTTATATTACATATAAAATATTACGTAGGTATTTAGAATAGATATTTGTTAAAAAAAATACATACTTATAAAGCATCATGCGCCTGTTTAGCAAATAAATGGAAATATTTCTACTGGAGGAATATATGGTCGAAATAAAAAGAAAATATAAGCAAATGGATCCGTTTCGTATTGGTTAGGTTAAGTTGAAGTAAATAAAACTGATAAACTCCTGAAAATAAAACTGTTAGTAGACTATTAAATATGCAAGTGATATTATTATCATCATTATTACTATTATCATAAGCTAAGCTACAACCCTAGATGGAAAAGCAAGATGCTATAAGCCCAAGTGTGGGGTTTAACAGTCCAATGTTAGTTTTGTTTTGACTTTTGACGCATAGGTTCGAATCCTTGCCCGAGGAAAAGTGTTTATGATAATAAAAAAAAAATCCCCTTGGGTCTGAAATTCTGGGGCAAAATTACTTCGATATTAAAACCTATTTGTAGAATGTAAGTGACAAACAACAACAACAACAACAACAACAGCCATGTTCTTATTCATGTCTGGGGTTTGGCCATTTCTCTCACCAAGCTGGCCATTGCGGATTGGTGACGGTGAGAGACTTTTGTCTGATCGCTTACAACAAACCAACCTAGTATGGCTGGCCTCGACTAGTACAGCTTTGCTGATCATGGCAATACACCCCCCTCTCTCTCTCTCCCTCTGTATATATATACATTATATATATATATATATATATATATATATATATATATATATATATATATATATATATATATATATAGGTGGCCTCGACTAGTACAGCTATGCTGATCATGGCAATATACAACCTCTCTCTCTCTCTCTCTCTCTCTCTCTCTCTCTCTCTCTCTCTCTCTCTCTCTCTCTCTCTCTCTCTCTCTCTCTCTCTCTCTATATATATATATATATATATATATATATATGTATATATATATGTATGTATATATATATATATATATATATATATATATATATATATATATATATATATATATATATATATATATATATATATACATATTTATACCGTCGCTTATATAAATAAAGACTTACGTCACCAAATACTATAAATAACCTTGACACCATAAAACCTGCACAGCAGAGCCCATTGCGTGAGGCTAAATGGAACCTTCAAGAGAAATATGACAAAGGTTACTGGCCCACAATGAAAAATATTTCAGTAGTTTCAGGAAACAAAACTACTCTCCTGCCGGAGGAAAATGGGGGGAGGGGGAAAGGCCTTCCTAGAAACAGGCTTTTAAAGCCATAAATTGGAAGTAAACATTTAAAAGGCCTTCCCATCAACACCCAAAATAAAAAGGTTATAAAGATTTATCTCATATTTCAGTCCACATTATATATATATATATATATATATATATATATATATATATATATATATATATATATATATACATATATATATATATATATATATATATATATATATATATATTATAGATAGATAGATAGATTTGATAAATAGATAGTACATACTTCTATACTTATACATAGATGCACTAACACAAATAATATAATTTGTTTACTGTATCGCACCTATATAAAGACCAAGTGTCTGGCTATATATATACAGTATATATATATATATATATATATATATATATATATATATATATATATATATATATATATATATATATATGTACATATATATATATATATATATATATATATATATATATATATATATATATACATACATATATATATATGTACATATATATATATATATATATATATATATATATATATATATATATATATATATATATATATATATGTATATATATATATATATATATATATATATATATATATATATATGAATATGGAAACAGATACCTTGAATAAAAATGGGTAGACTGAAGACAAAGATGAAGGTTAAATTGGTTTACAATTATCAACAAATAAAATTTGAAACGATTAAACCTCTGGGCCCCAATTTGGCAAAGAATTAAAGTTAGCCATTTTGCAATCGTTGAAGAAATGAATTATAACCTGCAATCAACAGTATTCTTTTCGATTCTTTGCTTGATATTTTTACTACGAATAAATTTTCCCTTATTGATAACATGAAATTAAAATTACAAGGTAGTAGGTTCGCCTGGGCACCAACCGCCCGTTGAGATACTACCGCTAGAGAGTTATGGGGTCCTTTGACTGGCCAGACAGTACTACATAGGACCCTTCTCCCTGGTTACGGTTCTTTCCCTTTGCCTACACAGAAACATAATAGTCTGGCCTATTCTTTACAGATTCTCCTCTGTCCTCATACACCTGACAACACTGAGATTACCAAACAATTCTTCTTCACCCAAGGGGTTAACTACTGTACTGTAATTGTTCAGTGGCCACCTTCCTTTTGGTAAGGGTAGAAGAGACTCTTTAGCTATGGTAAGCAGCTCTTCTAAGAGAAGGACACTCCAAAATCAAACCATTGTTCTCTAGTCTTGGGTAGTGCCATAGCCTCTGTACCATGGTCTTCCACTGTCTTGGGTTAGAGTTCTCTTGCTTGAGGGTACACTCGGGCACACTTCTATCTGGTT
>NC_090755.1:81935512-81943012 GCF_036898095.1 Palaemon carinicauda
TACAACAGTGCACAATTGTGTTCGTCAATACAAAAAAAATTAAGTAGTTAAAAAAATAATACGAAAGCACATATTCTTTTTCCTGATCTACTGGGTTACGTTTGATAGTTGAATCAGTGCAACTTCAAAAGTTCATACTTGCAACAAATTTTTCTCATGTTCAACCGGCTGACATACATCTTTTTATAGTTTATATATGAAATATCTGTTTTAATGGTGGTATTGTTTTTTAAAAAATATTCTATTCCAAAGTTCATTACTTCTTATATCATTCATCTATTACCTTATTTCCTTTCCTCACTGGGCTATATTTCCCTGTTGGGGTCCTTGGGCTTATAGCATCTTGCTTTTCCAACTAGGGCTGGAGTTTGCTAGTAATAATAATAATAATAATTACGTTTAAGCACACATTCTTATCTTAGCAATCTTGCAAGTGTTTTTTTTTTGTGCCTCATATCTCCGCATATTATCTATACACTATTTATCTCTTATAATTTATTTATTTCCTTATTTCATCTCCTCATTGGGCTATTTTTTCCTAGTTGGAGACCTTGGCTTAAAGCATTTTGCTTTTCCAACTAGGGTTGCAGCATAATAATAATAATAATAATAATAATAACAATAATAATAATAATAATAATAATAATAATAATAATAATAATAATAACAACAATAATAATAATAATAATAATAATAATAATAATAACAACAATAATAATAATAACAATAATAATAATAATAATAATAATAATAATAATAATAATAATAACAAACATACAGCTGCTGAAACGAAAAAATGAAAAAATAAAAAAAAAGACTTTGCTTTAGAAAAGTCCTTGTTACGATCCGAGCTACAAGAATTGTCTCAAGGATTCTAAAGGATCGATATCAGACAAAAAGACGTAAATGGCTTTAACAAGGTTTTATTGTTTGCCGGGAAAGTCTCTCTCTCTCTCTCTCTCTCTCTCTCTCTCTCTCTAGTTTTCTTCCCTTCTAGTTTTCAATAGACATTTTGATCTCTCTCTCTCTCTCTCTCTCTCTCTCTCTCTCTTTACAGTTTTCTTCCCTACTACTTTTCAACAGACATCTTCCTCTCTCTCTCTCTCTCTCTCTCTTCTCTCACCTCTCTCTTCTCTCTCTCTCTCTCTCTCTTTCAATAGACATTTTGCTCTCTCTCTCTCTCTCTCTCTCTCTCTCTCTTTCAATAGACATTTTGCTCTCTCTCTCTCTCTCTCTCTCTCTCTCTCTCTCTCTCTCTCTACTTGTAGAATTTATGGAATGATCTTCCTCATCAGGTAGTTGAATCGGTGGGACTTCAAAAGTTCAAACTTGCAGCAAATGCTTTTATGTTGAACAGGCTGACGTAAGTCTCTTTTTATACTTTACACATGAAAGATCTGTTTAAATGTCGTTACTGTTCTTATATTTCAATTCATTTGTTCATTACTTCTCTTGACTTCTGGGGGCTATGACTGTCTAAGAGGCCCCGTACGGAAATAAGGTCCGAGCAATCTGTGTGTGTGTGTGTGTGTGTGTGTGTGTGTCTTGTATTCTATTTATTTCCTTTCATCACCGAGCTATTTTTCCCTGTTGGAGCCCTCGGGCTTATAACATCCTGCTTTTCTAACTAAGGATGTAGTTTAGCTAGCAATAATAATAATAATAATAATAATAATAATAAATAATAATAATAATAATAATTACAAAAACGCTCAGAGAAAGAAATAAAAATACCTTTAATTCGTCCTTTTTCAAATTCAATTAAGATGAATTGATTAATTAAAAATGTACTGTTAAATATCACCACCTGGTTTACCTACACCTTAACTACTATTAATGATAGGAATCAATTGAAGACAATCTCGTCAGCATTAATCAATCAACTTATAACATAGATAAATTACTTATCTGAAAGAAAACCAAAATACTTACAACTTCAGTCATCAAAATTGTGAACAACTAAGAACAACATTAATATAATCATAACATATTATAACACGTATAATAATAATAATAATAATAATAATAATAATAATAATAATAGTAATAATAATAATGAAAAAACTCAATCATTGCGCAAGATACTCCACTATATAATAAAGTAAGTGTCTGGCTACATATATATATATATATATATATAGATATATATATATATATATATATATATCCTGTCTCGCGGAATAGCACTGCCAAACATATCACTACTCAGTTCTCTCCCCGTCCCTTGGGTAGGGGTTAGAGGAAGTAGTTATACCCTGACGAGAGGGCTTACCCTGAGCAGGTACACTCGGAAACCACAATCACTCACAACAGCCAAAACTGCCTTGTTGTATTTAGGAAAGGGGGTGGAGTGGGAAGGTTTGAATGTGTGTGTGTTTGTGTATGTGTGAATATCCAATTATTTCGCCCTCATTTTTTACGGGCTGGCGTATACCACTTTTCAATAATAACTAAAACAATTGAAACACATCGTTCGTATGTTTACAATACTTCATAAAAACCAAGACAAATATACAAGCTAGCTATAAAGCCTCCAAAATCCTTCCTTTAAAAACTACTATATCACATTAACCTCATCCAAAAAGAGATTAACCCTTTCACCCCCAAAGGACGTACCGGTACGTTCTGGCAAAAACACTGTTGATTACATGTTTTTTACATATTTTTGATAATTTTTATGAGAAACTTCAGGCATTTTCCAAAAGAATGAGACCAACCTGACCTCCTCTAGGACAAAAATTAAGCCTGTTAGAGCAATTTAAAAAAATATATATATAGCAAAATGTGCTCGAAATTTAACCTCATGGTAGACGTAAAAGGGTTAATAATCCTGACAACAAAACCAGCATACTTCACGCATGCGCGAACGAGCACAAACATCTATACGGCGCATGCGTGAAAGCATACTTCACGCATGCGCACACGAGCACAAACATCTACACGGCACATGCGTGAAAGCATACTTCACGCATGCGCGCACGAGCACAAACATCTATACGGCGCATGCGTGAAAGCATACTTCACGCATGCGCACACTGAGCACAAACATCTACACGACGTATGCGTGAAAGCTCGTCTAGTCCCTGACGGGAGCCAAGACTCTATTACGTAAATTCTCGGCATCAACTTAAGGTACGAAATTAATCTTTCGTCGATTGGGCTCCGGCCTTACGTAACAGTCGAGCTTCGCTTCTGGCTCTTGTTTCTTCTTTTATTTGTTGCTTCGAAGCTAACGGGACTCGCGAGTATAAAGATATGCCCTGGCTTTTAGGGGCCAACATGTGTTTGTTTATTGTGAGAGAAATGTTATATAACTAACATTCATAATATAAAGATTTCTAGAGTTTACATGAATAAATGAAATAAAACTTACTATTTCTAGAGTTTACATGAATAAATGAAATAAAACTTACTATTTCTAGAGTTTTTCATGAATAAATGAAATAAAACTTACTATTTCTAGAGTTTTCATGAATAAATGAAATAAAACTTACTATTTCTAGAGTTTTCATGAATAAATGAAACTTTACGTAAATAGCATTCACAATACAAAAGTATATTTAAAGATGTAACTAATAAATAATAAGAGAAAATTTAACATAACTAGCATTCTAAATACAATACTATTTCTAAATTGATAGATAACATTGCATAACTAGTATTCTTAATATAACTATTTATAAAGAGTTTAGATTAATGAAATAAAACTTTACATAATAAACACACACATTATAAAACTATTCTTAAAGATGTAAAATTAATAAATGAGAGAAAACGTTACATAACTAGCATTCTAAATTCAATACTATTTCTAAAGATATAACCAAATAAATAAGAGAAAATGTAACATAACTAGCATTCACAAAATAAAACTATTTCCAACGATGTACCATGAATAAATAATGAGAGAAAGGGTTACATAACTAGCATTCACACAATTAAACTAATTCGAAATATATAAAATAAATGAATAATGAAGGGAAATGTTACATAACTAGCATTCACAATATAAAACTATTTCCAAAGATGTAAATAATTCAAATAATGAGAGAGAAAATTACATAACTAGCATTCAACCTATTAAATTATCTTTTTTATTTTTTTTTCAAAATGCTCCTGATTGTTCAGAATATTCATCATTTTCTTCAACCTTTTAAATTACCTTTTTTACTGTTTTTTTCAAAATGCTCCAGATAGTTCAGAATATTCATCATTTTCTTCAACCTTTTAAATTATCTTTTTACTTTTTTTTTTTCAAAATGCTCCAGATAGTTCAGAATATTCATCATTTTCTTCAACCTTTTAAATTATCTTTTTTACTTTTTTCTTCCAATATGCTCCTGATTGTTCAGAATATTCATTATTTTCTTCAACCTTTTAAATTATCATTTTTACTTGTTTTTTCCAAAATGCTCCTGATTGTTCAGAATACTCACCATTTTCTCTTCAGTCATTTTCCATGATGATATCTTTCCAAGCCATAGTAAAAAAAAGTGTGACTACGTCAAGAATATGATAAACATTTTTAACTATTTTTAAAGATGGAAAAAAATAAATAACGAGAGAAAACGTTACATAACTAGCATTCAAAATATGACGTTTTTATCTTTAAAGATATCATTATGATTATTATTCTTTATTTTTCTAATAGATCGTTTTATTATACATGCCCTTCACAGTCTCATCAATTTTTTTTATCATACATGCCCTTCACAGTCTCATCAATTTGTTTTATCATATCATGCCCTTCACAGTCTCATCAATTTGTTTTATTATACATGACCTTCACAGTCTCATCAAATTTATTTTATTATACATTCCCTACACAGTCTCATCAATTTGTTTTATCATACATGCCCTTCACAGTCTCATCAATTTGTTTTATCATACATGCCCTTCACAGTCTCATCAATTTTTTTTATTATACATGCCCTTCACAGTCTCATCAATACCCCAAGAATCAGATGATGATTCTCATATGATGAAGACGACATGCGATGAAAATCGTAGCAGAAACAGTGGCAAAGATATTCGTTAAACGCCTAAGAAATATCATTATGAATATCATATGGTATACGTTGGCCCATTAGAGGAAATATCTATAGACATTACAGCCATACGAAGAGATTAACAGCATTTGGGGTTCCCCCGTAAAAGATCATAAATCTTGCAATCATGTTGTCAATCACACACACACACACACATACACACACCTTCGTGTTCTCTTTATTAAATTATCCGTGATAATGGAATCGACACATGAGAAGTCATGTAATAATTCTAACTATACTCAATTTATTTTAATGAGGCGCATTTGCAACCGACTCGCGGCGGTGCCCTTTTAGCCCGGAAAAGTTTCCTGCCCTTCCGTGTTCTCTTTATTAAATTCTCCGTGATAATGGAATCGACACATGAGAAGTCCCGTAATAATTCTAACTATACTCAATTTATTTTAATGAGGCGCATTTGCACCGACTCGCGGCGGTGCCCTTTTAGCTCGGAAAAGTTTCCTGCTTTCTGATTGGTTAGAATTATCTTGTCCAACCAATCAGCGATCAGGAAACTTTACAAGCTAAAAAGGGCACCCCTGCGAGTCGGTGTAAATCTGCCTCACTAAAAAAAAAAAAAAAAAATGGCTATATAATATCTCCCAATGAAAATTTGAGGTCATACTTTGATATATAAATAAATAAATTTCAATAAATTGGAGAACCTGCACAAATACAAAATCAGAACCATATCATCGATTTAGCCCAAATTGTGTACGTCTCACTGTTGATATTGACTTAATTGCAACCAACTTTGGAGAAAGAAAAAAAAAAAGAAGAAAAAAAAACAACTAACCTTGAAAAACAAAAAAATTACAACCACCCTTGAAAAAAAAAAATTACAACCACCCTTGGAAAAAAAAAAAAATTAAAGTGAAGCGGTGACAAACTACCACCTTGAAGAAGTTCAGTGGAGGAGCCGAAGATGCTTTGGTAATACCATTACTTCAATTGACACAGTGTTGCTGCGTGGAGACTCAGCTATATAATACAGCAATTAAATAGAAATGTGCACCACTTTCATGAAGCTCCAGGAATAGCTACAGGTTATTTTGAAAATCTCTTCTCCAATATTAATATGGCCATTAAAAAGGATCAGGATCCTGAGTATGAATCAGATGTAAATCGAATGTTTTTTTTTTTTTTTTTTTTTTTTTTTTTGCGTCCCTCTAGCGATGGTCAGAAATCTCTGATTGTTCTTATTGGCAATGTTATGTGAACTCTCAGGTTCCCAGCTTGCCTTCAAAGTAACAAAAAAAAAGTTTAACGAGAATGTAAATAGCAGTCTTTGAACAGGACACTCCAGCCGCGTACATTACAAAATCTATAATTTATATGGGAATTATCTATTTCAATATTGTTACTGTTCTTAAAATGTTTTGTTCCTTGTTTCCTTTCCTCATTGGGCTATTTTTCCTATTGGGGCCATGGCCTTATAGCATCCTGCTTTTCCAACTAGGGATGAACCTTAACAAGTAATAATAATAATAATAATAATAATAATAATAATAATAATAATAATAATAATAACAATAATAATAAAATTAATAACAATAACAATAATATAAATAAAACTAATAATAATAATAATAATAATACGACGCCATGTAAACGTTAACCCCAAAATTGATGGAGTTATAACAAACTTGGTGTTCAAAACTGTAGGAATCAGTGGGAGCAATTGGATAATAAATCAATTGTCTGAGAGTTAGAGGCTCTATATATTCACATATATATATACACACATATACTGTATATATATATATATATATATATACATATATATATATATATAAATATATATATATATATACAGTATATATACACACATACAGAAAAAGCAATAATATATATATATATATATATATATACGTATATATATATATATTATATATATATAGGGTCACTAGAGAGAGAGAGAGAGAGAGAGAGAGAGAGGGAGAGAGAGAGAGAGAGAGAGAGAGAGAGATCTGAAAAAAATTTCTAATAAGAAACTCGATACCATTCTATTATCGTTCTTCTTATCAGCTTATCTTGAAAACAGTCTATTGCCCTCTTTAGGTGTCTTATCTCTAGACGGGGACATCTGGATAATAATTACCAATTTACAAGGGCATGTCTCACTTATTTCGATTTATTAGAAGTTACTGAACGAAAATGTACTGACTTGACATTATTATTATGATTATTATTATTGTTATTATTAGTATTATTATTATTAATTGCAAAGCTTCAACCCTAGTTAGAGAAGCAAGATGCTATAAGCCCAAGGGCTCCAATAGGGAAAATTAGCCCAGTGAGGAAAGGAAATAAGGAAATAAATAAATGATGAGAATAAATTAACAATAAATCATTCTTAAAAAAAATAACAACGTCAAAACAGATATGTCATATATAAAATATTAACGTCAAAAAAAAAAATATCATATACAAACTATAAAAAGACTCATGT
>NC_090755.1:81948743-81951243 GCF_036898095.1 Palaemon carinicauda
CCCTCTTTAGGTGTCTTATCTCTAGACAGGGACATCTGGATAATAATTACCAATTTACAAGGCATGTCTCACTTATTTCGATTTATTAGAAGTTACTGAAAAAAAAAAAACTACTACTGACTTGATATCATTATCATCATCATCATCATCATTATTATTATTATTATTATTATTATTATTATTATTATTATTATCATTATTATTATCATTATCATTACTTGCGAAGCTACAACCCTAGTTAGAGAAGCAACATGTTATAAGCCCAAGGGCTCCAATAGGGAAAAATAGCCCAGTGAGGAAAGGAAATAAGGAAATAAATAAATAATGAAAATAAATTAACAATAAATCATTCTAAAAATAGTAACAACGTCAAAGAAAAAAAGTCATATATAAACTATAAAAAGACTCATGTCCACCTGGTCAACATAAAAACATTTGCTGCAACTTGGTAACAGCTGGAATAAAACTTCATGCGTACTGTGTAATATAGTGTAGTATTGAGCCTCATGATGGAGAAGGTCTGGCTATTAAAATTAACTGCCTGCCTAGTATTACGAACAGGATAGAATTCTCCAGGGAGATCGGAATGTAAAGGATGGTCAGTTATAAAAAATTTTATGCAACATGCATAATGAACTAATTAAACGACAGTGCCAAAGATTGATATCTACATCAGGAATAAGAAATTTAATAGACCGTAAGTTTTTGTCCAACAAATTAAGATGAGAATCAGCAGCTGAACACCAGACAGTAGAACAATACTCAAAACAAGGTAGAATGAAAGAATTAAAACACTTCTTCAGAATAGATTGATCACCGAAAATCATAGAGGACTTTCTCAATAATCAATTTTTTGTGCAATTGAAAAAGACACCGACCTAATTTGTTTCTCTAAAGTAAATTTGCTGTCGAGAATCACACCTAAAATTTTAAAAGTCATACAAATTTAAAGAAACTATATCAATACTGAGATCTGGATGTTGAGGAGCCACCGTCCTTGACCTACTTACAATCATACTTTGAGTTTTGTTAGGATTCAGCTTCATACCACATAATTTGCAACATGCACTATTTTTAGCCAAATCTCTATCAAGGATTCACCAACCCCAAATCTACATTCAGGTGATGGAATTGATGCAAAGAGTAGCATCATCTGCATATGCAACAAGCTTGTTTTTCTAGGCCAAACCACATGTCATGTGTATATAGTATGAAAAGTAATGGGCCAAGAACACTACCCTGTGGAACACCGGCCCATCACATTCCTATACTCACTATGGTGCCCATCAACAACAACTCTTTGAGATCTATTACTTAAAAAATCAATAACAATGCTAAGAAACGACCCACCCACTCCCAACTCTTTGAGTTTGAAAACAAGGGCCTCATGATTAACACGGTCAAAGGCAGCACTAAAATCAAGGCCAATCATACGAACTTCCTGACCACAATCAAGGGATTTCTGTACAGCATTGGAGATTCTAAGAAGGGCATCACATGCTCCAAGGCCTTTACGAAAACCAAATTGCAAACTAGGGATTAGATGATTACCTTCAGAAACCCTATTAAGACGTTTTGCCAGAAGACGTTCAGAAATTTAAGATAACATGGTAGTTATGGAAATTGGGCGGTAATCAGTGGGACTTGAGCTACCACAAACACATTTACATAGAGGAGTAACATTACCAATTCTCCAACAAGTGCTAAAAGCTCATCTTCTTGCTAACTTACGCAAAATAACAGATAACTTTGAAGATAAGCAATCTGCTGTCTTTATAAAAAAACAAAGGAAAAATACCATTTGGGTCTACACCTCCATAAGCATCAAGGTCCTTCAACAGAGCTTTAATTTCACGAGTTCGAAAAGCTAAACTAGTTAGTTTAGCCTCAGCAAAACAGGAATGAGGAAGCTAAAGTTTTTCATTACTCTGTTTACTGTCAAAAACATCTGTCAAAAGGGTTGCCTTTTCCTTTGGACAGTGAGTGACTGAGCCATCTGGTTAAAGTATATATACATATATATATTATATGTATATAAATATATATATATATATATATATGTATATATATAATATATATATATATATATATATATATATATATATATATATATATATATACTGCAAAAATGCTATCATGATTATCACAAAATAGTCAACTCCACTATTTACGTATTCATTCATGGAGATGCTTTTTCTATTACACTACATGTCGTTAAAGAAGGACGTAAAAGCGTTTTTTTTTTTTTTTAATGATTTATGAGAAACCGGACAGAAAATATTAATCGGATCAAACGAACTTCTGACCGAATCGATACTTATCAGTCTGTGTAATTCAAGTGATATTTTACCCTTAAGAAACGTCAAATTTGTATTTTTTTTCCGGAATTTAAATCTATCCATTTACGAGTTCTGAAAACTTTACATGAAAAGCTCTTTCTCTCTAGACGCAGATACACCCACACACACACACACACAATATATATATATATATATATATA
>NC_090755.1:81961243-81971243 GCF_036898095.1 Palaemon carinicauda
ATTGATTCCGAAACAATGGCTAGAGGCAATATTCAATACGGCCAAAATGAAAAAAAAAAAAGAAGAAAAATTCTTCGTTTAATAAAAACATACACGATGGAACCTTCCCTCGTTATATAGTTTGACAGGTTCCTGGTGCCTAGACTGGTTAAAAATGTACTGCCTGTCAATTTCATGTCCAGTACCATCAATGTGCTACTCACAAATGCAATAATCTGCAAAGAGGAATCTTAGTTCCGAGTTCCAATTATTATTACTCATACAGTTGTTCACAGGAGTCCCTAGTACAGCTGGCTTCACTAATTCCGATACACTGACGTCTCCTTAGCTTCCCGTGAAGTGTACCGGAATTAATGAAGCCAACTGTACACCTTGCTACGAAAATGTGCAACCTGTCACACCGTTGCTTCGCGTGAGTATTATTAGTATTATTATCATCACTTGCTAAGCTATAACCCTAGTTAGACAAGCAGGATGCTATAAGCCTAAGGGCCCCAATAGGGAAGACAGCCCAGTGAGGAAAGGAAATAAGGAAAAACTACAAGAGAATTTTAAGAACAATAATAACATTAAAATAAATCTTTCATCTATAAAAGATAGTGTAGGGAGAGCTGGCAAGAGCTGGTCACCTGGGCTTAACACACAAACTCACTGCGCAGTAAGGGTGTGGCCGGGTGAAGTTCCTCAGAGCGGGGGTGTACTAGGAATTCCTGTATCCAACTGTACCAAATTTTCGATATCTGGTGAAATCTTTACATAAAGTTTATCCATTCGCTAAAACTATTTGCTCTCTTCATAGACAATACAGATTGAAAGATATATAATAACACGATTTACTAAACCTAATAGTGATTGTAATCAGAATCAATTCCTATAAGCAATGTAATATTCTGCAAGGACACTGATAGGATATCTGTAGGAATAATTACAATCTCCAAAGATAATATAGATGACATAACTATAATCATAAAAACGTCTCTGTCTGGTGTTTGCCAGACGGGGTTCGAGTCCCGCTCAGACTCGTTAGTGCCATTAGTGCCTGCAACCTTACCATCCTTGCGAGCTAAGGTTGCAGGGTTTGGGGCAGCCTATAGGTCTATCTGCTGAGTCAACCGTAGCCATTGCCTGGCCCTCCCTGGTCCTAGCTTGGATGGAGAGGAGGCTTGGGCGGTGATCATGTAATATATGGTCAATCTCTAGGGCACTGTCCAGCTTGCTAGGGTAATGTCACTGACCCTTGCCTCTGCTATTCGTGAGCGACGTTTATTGTTGGGATATATTTGAATATCTACTGGACAATTGAATATTCTCAAAAAAAAAAAAAAAAAAAAAAAAAAAACCTTTACGATAGAAATATACAATTACGTGTGTTTGCAGACTCTTATATAGAAATTAATCTTAATGAAACCATTTACATTTTTCCATGAATTCTAATGGCCTTACATGTTTTCGGAACAAACGAAATGCGTCTTTGGTAAATAAATTTTTCACAACAAATATTTCCCTCATAGGTGGAACTACTAAAAATTACTAAAAAAATTTTTGTCAAAATTACATTCTTTTTCTATACGTGGTACATCATATTTCCATTGTTAGTATAATATATATATATATATATATATATATATATATATATATATATATATATATATATATATGTATATATATATATATAAATACATAATTTAAATAAGTCATAAAACCGTAGGCTCTTATATAGAAATTATTCTAAATGTAATAGCTTACACTTTTTCATGAATTCTAATGGCATTACATGATTTCGGAACGAACGAAATGTGTCTTTAAGTAAATAAATTTTTCCGTCATAAGTGGAACTACTAAAAATGAGTCAAGATTTTTTTTTTTTTCAAAATTACATTCTTTTTCTAAACGTGGTACAGTTGTCTTCATTAATTCAGGGTTGCTGTGGTCTGATTGGTAACGTCTCTGCCTGGTGTTTGCCAGTCGGGGGTTCGAGTCCCGCTCAGACTCGTTAGTGCCATTAGTGTCTGCAACCTTACCATCCTTGTGAGCAAAGGTTGGGGGGTTTTGGGGCAGCCTATAGGTCTATCTGCTGAGTCAACAGCAGCCATTGCCTGGCCCTCCCTGGTCCTAGCTTGGATGGAGAGGAGGCTTGGGCGCTGATCATGTAATATATGGTCAGTCTCCAGGGCAATGTCCTGACTGCTAGGGCAATGTCACTGTCCCTTGCCTCTGCTATTCATGAGCGACGTTTGTTGTTGGGATATATTTGAATATTTACTGGACAATTGACATATTCTCCAAAAAAAAAAAAAAAAAAAAAAAAAAAAAAAAAAAAAAAAAAAAAAAAAAAAAAAAGATCCTTTACAATATAAATATACAAATACGTGTGTTTGCAGACTCTTATATAGAAATTATTCATAATGAAAGAATTTACATTTTTCCATGAATTCTAATGGCCTTAGGCTACATGTTTTCGGAACAAACGAAATGCGTCTTTAGTAAAAAAAAAAAAACTTTTCACAATATTTCCCTCATTGGTGGAACTACTAAAAATGACTAAAAATTTTTTTTTTTTCAATATGACATTCTTTTTCTAAACGTGGTACATCATATTTCCATTGTTAGTACAGAATTTAAATAACAGTGATAACACCGTAGGCTCTTATATAGAAATTATTCTAAATGCAATAGCTTACACTTTTTCATGAATTCAAATCGCATTACATGTTTTCGGAACGAACGAAATGTGTCTTAAGTAAATAAATTTTTCCGTCATAAGTGGAACTACTAAAAATAAGCAAAGATTTTTCTTCAAAATGACATTCTTTTTTCTAAACGTGGTACAGTTGGCTTCATTAATTCAGGGTTGCTGTGGTCTGATTGGTAACGTCTCTGCCTGGTGTTTGCCAGTCGGGGGTTCGAGTCCCGCTCAGACTCGTTAGTGCCATTAGTGTCTGCAACCTTACCATCCTTGTGAGCTAAGGTTGGGGGTTTGGGGTAGCCTATAGGTCTATCTGCTGAGTCATCAGCAGCCACTGCCTGGCCCTCCCTGGTCCTAGCCTGGGTGGAGAGGAGGCTTGGGCGCTGATCATATAATATATGGTCATTCTCTAGGGCATTGTCCTGCTTGTTAGGACAATGTCACTGTCCCTTGCCTCTGCCATTCATGAGCGACCTTTAAACCTTTAAACTTCACAGGGAGCTAAGGAGACGCCAGTGTACCGGAATTAACGAAGCCAACTGTACATCTTTATTTCCATTGTTAGTAGAGAATTTAGATAACAGTGATAAAACCGTAAGAATCAGAGTTATTCGAATACAGAAAATAAAAGTCTGCCTTTAAACGAACACATTCTTTTACATTGAGAGAATCACAGAAAGTACGACCCTGTAGAAAAAAAAAAAAAAAAAAAAAAAAACATGTCCCTGTTTAATCAAGGGGTGGTAATTGCATCAAATTAAGAGCGATAAAAAGAGACCCCGGATGTTAACGAAGCGAGGAAAACGTTTTTTTCCACCTCATTTGCTTCTTTGCTATTTATTCAACAGGAGACGAACGTTCCCTACATCGTAACGAAATGTTTTCTTCCAACGTTTTTCGCAGCGAAAAAAACGACTTGGAACGAAAGGTCTTCTTCCAACGTTTTTCGCAGCGAAAACACGACTTGGAACGAAATGTTTTCTTCCAACGTTTTTCGCAGCGAAAACACGACTTGGAACGAAAGGTTTTCTTCCAACGTTTTTCGCAGCGAAAACACGACTTGGAACGAAAGGTTTTCTTCCAACGTTTTTCGCAGCGGAAACACGACTTGGAACGAAAGGTTTTCTTCCAACGTTTTTCGCAGCGAAAACACGACTTGGAACGAAAGGTTTTCTTCCAACGTTTTTCGCAGCGAAAAAACGACTTGGCACTTACAATGATAAATTTTATATAACTTTAGTTTTAAAAGTTTAAAAGGCCATTCATGAATGGCAGAGGTAAGGGACAGTGACATCTCCCTATCAAGCATGACAGCGCCCTAAAGACTGACCATATATTATGATCAGCACCCAAACCTCCTCTCCAACCAAGCTAGGACCAAGGAGGACCAGGCAATGACTGCTGATGACTCAGCAGATATACCCATAGACTTCTCCAAACCCCTCATCCTTAGCTCACAAGGATGGTGAGCTTACAACGACCAAAGGAACTAACGAACTAACGAGTTTGAGACGGACTAGAACCCAGTCTGGTAATCACCAGTCAGGGACGTTACTGCATAGGCCATCACAACCCCGTTCTCGTGCTTTCCTTGGAATTCTCTTTCAGCTTTTGGTTTTCCATTTTAGAAGGAGATCTGTCAATACCTAAGCCTGTTGAATGTTACCAATCTTCCCTCTATTATTATCATAATTATTATTATTATTATTATAATTCTTATTATTATTATCATAATTATTATAATTATTATTATTATTATTATCATTATTATTATTATTATTATCCTAATTATTGTTATCATTATAATTATTATCATAATTATTATTATCATAATCATTATTATTATCAAAATTATTATTATTATCATTATTATTATTATTACCTAAGCTATAACCCTAGTTGGAAAATCTAGATGCTATAAGCACAAAGGTCTCCGACAGGGAAAAATACCCCCGGGAGGAAAGGAAATAAATAAAAAATTATATAAGTAATAAACAAATTAGAATATTTTAAGAACGTAACAACCGCTCTTCTGTCAGCTTCCCAAAACCTAGTACTTGTTTCAATTAAAATTAATTTCTTATAACAGCTTAGCCATCTTTTTCTTTCCCACCAATTAAAGGTTCAAAGGTTTATAGGTAGTAGGTTGGCCAGGGCACCAGCCACCCGTTGAGATACTACCGCTAGAGAGTTATGGGGTCTTTTGACTGGCCAGACAGTACTACATTGGATCCTCCTCTCTGGTTACGGTTCATTTTCCCTTTGCCTACATACACACTGAATAGTCTGGCATATTCTTTACATATTCTCCTCTATCCTCATACACCTGACAACACAGATTACCAAACAATTCTTCATCACCCAAGGGGTGACTGCACTGTAATTGTCAGTGCCACTTTCCTCTTGGTAAGGGTAGAAGAGACTCTTTAGCTATGGTAAGCAGCTCTTCTAGGAGAAGGACACTCCAAAATCAAACCACTGTTCTCTAGTCTTGGGTAGTGCCATAGCCTCTGTACCATGGCCTTTCACTGTTTTGGGTTAGAGTTCTTTTGCTTGAGGGTACACTCGAGCACACTCTCCTATCTTATTTCTCTTCCTCTTGTTTTGTTAAAGTTTTTATAGTTTATATAGGAGATATTTATTGTTGTTACTCTTCTTAGAATATTTTATTTTCCTTTTTCCTTTCCGCACTGAGCTATTTTCCCTGTTGGAGCCCCTGGACTTATAGCATACTGCTTTTCCAACTAGGGTTGTAGCTTAGTAAGTAATAATAATAATAATAATAAAGGTCGCTCATAAATGTCAGAGGCAAGGGACAGTGACATTGCCCTATCAAGCAAGACAATACCCTAGGGCCTAGAGACTGACCATATATAATCATCAGCGCCCAAGCCCCATCTCTACCCAAGCTAGGACCAAGGAGGGCCAGGCAATGGCTGCTGATAACTCAGCAGATAGACCTGTAGGATCCCCAAAGCCCCGCATCCTTAGCTCACAAGGACGGTGAGATTGCTACGATCCAAAGGAAGTAACGAGTTCGAGCGGGACTCGAACCCCAGTCTGGCAATTACCAGTCAGGGACGTTACCACTCAGACCCTCTCTAATACCTCCTATTAAAGATTCATTTTCTTCGCTCTCATCTGTCAATTTCCCAAAACGTATTACTTGTTTCAATTAAATTAATTTTATTTATATCTGGTTCAACATCTTTTTCCTTCCCCACCGTTATCCCTTCATTAAGGGGTCGGTTGCCTGATACTCCCTCTCCAATGCCTTCTATCGAAGGCACCCTCATCCACGAAACCTCTTCTCTCCATATCATCCTTCACCATATCACGCCATCGAATTCTCTGCCTCACTCTTAAATCTTCTCCATTCCACTCCAATGTGCACACTATTCTATCTAATTTTTCTTCCTCTTGAATTGTTAAAGATTTTATAGTTTATACAGGAAATATTTATTTTAATGTTGTTACTGTTCTCAAAATATTTTATTTTTCCTTGTTTACTTTCTTCACTGGGCAATTTTCCCTGCTGGGGACCTTGGGCTTATAGCATCCTGCTTTCCCAACTATAGTTGTAGCTTGGCAAGTAATAATAATAATAATAATAATAATAATAATAATAATAATAATAATAATAATAAAAGGTTCCTCCAAAGCCCCCCTCACTCCCTCCCCACCATTCATACTCAACACAAGCCCACACCATCTCAGCACCTTTAACGAGATGAGGTTTAAACAATGTGTATGTCAAAAAATCCCCATTCAGCGAAATTAGTCAAAAGTAAATAAAGACATATATCCCCCACTGAAATCGTCATTAAAGATTCATATAAAAGAAAAAAAATGCAAATGAGAAATATACACTATAGCACCTACATACACAAACATACCAGGCAATTAGTTGTTGGTTAAGTATTCTAACTTTGTTAAGGAAAACCTGGGAAAACTTATCTCTGCAGATGCGGCGTAATGAGATGATGAAGGGAATTTTAATCACTCGTAAAACTTTCCCGACTCCACAGGGCTCAGGTTAATATGCTCAATATACAGTAGGGAGATTTGCCCAATAACTTGATATCAGTTGGGGAAAGAGAAAACATAAACGTATGTATGTATGTATGTATGTATGTATATATATATTAATATATATATATATATATATATATATATATATATATATATATATATATATCATCTCCTCCTCCGCTTATTGGCGCAAAGGGCCTCGGTTGGATTTCCCGAGTCGTCTCTATCTTGAGCTTTTAAATCAACACTTTACCATTCATCATCACCTACTTCAAGTTTCATAGTCCTCAGCCATGTAGGCATGGGTCTTGCAACTCTTCTAGTGACTTGTAGAGAGAGAGAGAGAGAGAGAGAGAGAGAGAGAGAGAGAGAGAGAGAGAGAGAGATTTTTACCATGGGTTGGAAGGTTGGGGTCACTAAATGTTGATAAAATCATGAGTCCCTTGCTTTTATGCTTCCAAAGTCAAAGTAAAAGAAACCACATGACACAAGCATTTGAAAAAAAAAATCCTTATCTGAAAGCAGAGAGAGAGAGAGAGAGAGAGAGAGAGAGAGAGAGAGAGAGAGAGAGAGAGAGAGATTTCTTACGATGGGTTGAAAGGTTGCGGTCACTAACTGTTGGCAAACATTTGAAAAAAACATTTTTTTTTTTTTTTTTTTTGAGAGAGAGAGAGAGAGAGAGAGAGAGGGAGGGAAAGAGAGCAATATTCAAATTACAGGACTCTTACAATGTGTAAATTTTTACCTCATGTTTGAGAGAGAGAGAGAGAGAGAGAGAGAGAGAGAGAGAGAGCGATATTTAGATTACAGGGCTCTTACATTGTGTAAACTTTTACATCATGTTTGAGAGAGAGAGAGAGAGAGAGAGAGAGAGAGAGAGAGAGAGAGAGAGAGAGAGAGAGAGAGAGAACATATATTTGGTGATTGGGGAAACAATACCACGTGCAATGAGATCTTGAAATAAGCAAGACAAAGTACTTTCTTAAAAAAAAAAATTTCTTGAAGAATTTGTGCGAGAAATACTAAAAAGGGACAGAAAAGAAATTCTATTTCCTCTTTTTTACGACACCGTTATCCCAACTAACTTGTGAGACTTGCCATGCCGAATTTCTTTGCGACTTTACAAAAGTCACATATATTTTTTTTTCTGTAGATCGAATAAAATATTAATGATGAAGAGAAGAGGTAGAGAAAAAAAATCCCGCTTTTTATAAACTATCGGAGTGAAACTATCTTGTAATTTCTTAATTTCTATTTAACTTTTTATAGTTTCCAAAAGTAAAGTCTGTTTGTGGGTGAAGAAAAGTGCAAATATCATAACTACATCATCTCGAAAATGATTACGTATTTGGTAATGTTGATTCCTGGAAAATCATTCGAAAAGGGATTTAGACAAAACATTCTATGAATACTAAATCTAAAAAAGGCAAATTTGACACACACACACACACACATATATATATATATATATATATATATATATATATATATATATACAGTATATCATATATATAAATAAATAAATATATATATATATATATGTATATATATATGTATATATATATATATGTATATATATATGTATATATATATATATATGTATATATATATGTATATATATATGTATATATATATACATATATAATATATATATAGAGAGAGAGAGAGAGAGAGAGAGAGAGAGAGAGAGAGAGAGAGAGAGAGAGAGAGAGAGAGAGAGAGAGAGAGAGCAGTTTTTAATGCGTTTTATGTTAATTCACAAGACTCGTCAGTTGCAAAATTTCTTTATTGTTAAAGCCTTTTATTCAAAAGAAAATAGATTTTCTACAGCTATCGAAATACAGTCAGAATATTTTACTAATACAATATGGGAAAATAAGGACTTATAGTTTTCTTTTCCGAAAATGCATGAAAAAATATCTTGGTTGGTTTCAACACCGTTGTATATATATTCAATTTTTGGATGAAAATATTCCAACCACATTTTTGGACGGAAACGGTGCCAGAAGGTAAAAATATTATATTTCTTTTTTTTTTTTTTTTGGACCTTACATATTATGTAGACCTGCAATGATTTTTTTTCTCGGAAATATGAGGTAAAAATAGATTTAACGAATTCCTCTTATATCTTTTTACAAGGTATTATTTATTTTTTCTCATTATATATGATTAAGTTGCTAAAGAGATCCATCTATAAGTGTAAATATATCTCCTCTATATAATAAAGGCCACGTGTCTGGCTATATATATATATATATATATATATATATATATATATATATATATATACATAACTTACATACATACATATATATATACATATATATATAACATACATATGTATATATATATACAGTATATATATATGTGTATAAATAAATAAATATATATATATATATATATATATATATATATATATATATATATATAAATATATATATATATATATACTGTATATCTTTCCGGGAACACTCAGTTTTCGCCGTCATTCGGGAGGGGGGGGGGGAGGAGAGGGAGTAGCCATACCCTGATGAGAGGGGGTGGTGCATGTATGAGCATATCTATTTAAATATTCAGCCGTCATTTTTGATGGGTAGTATTATCGTTACAAACGTGTATAGTTCTATAACCTTCGAGAGCTACTGTCTCCTTCGTTAAAGAACAAATGTAACAAAGTCTCAAAAGCTGAAGTATGCTTTAATATGATATACTTCAAGAAGCCTACACAAGAAAGTCTTTTTTTATCGCCAGCATTTGTTTTCCAAATGTCTGTATTACCACGAGAAATAAAAAGAGATGCAAGGATATACTGAATGGAAATACCTTAACGTGGTGAGAGGGTTTGCGTATCGCCATGATCAGCAAAGCTGTACTAAAGTCGCCACGAAGATTCCTGGCGAAATAAGCTCCACCCCCTCATGACGTCATGGCCAATGACGTTCTCTCCCACGTTAGCAGCGGTCACAAATGATGAAGCGTGAGACATAATTGGCTATGATGTCATGGGGGGGGGGGCCTTATTTTGCCTGGAACCTCTGCCGCAACTATAGTCAGGGCCACACATACTAAGGTTGGTTTGCTGGAAGCGATCGGACAAAAGTCTCCCACCATCATCAATCCACAGTTGGCCAACGTGTTGATGAAAACTGGCCAACTCCCAGACATGAATAATGACATGTCTGAGGCTTTTGTCCTGCAGTGGACTAGAAACGGCTGCCTATGTTGTTCCTGTATACGGTACGATCCTATATACAATACCATCCTAAATATTTTATAGAAATA
>NC_090755.1:81976243-81981243 GCF_036898095.1 Palaemon carinicauda
GCTTTATTGTAAAAAAAAAACCCAAAACACAAGCTTTCAGTTTTTCAATTCACAGAACACGATAGAGATTCCTTCGCTATTGTCCAATACCGAACTGGCCAGAGAATGGCCTCTGAAACTGTGAAAGAATCCCACTATATTGTCTCGGGCTACAGTCCCTAATAAAGGACAGAATTCTGTAATCTAAAAATACTTTCTATTACTTCCTTTCGTCTAAAACTTATAGAATTTCTTTCTTTGTTACCTATCTTTTATCTCTTGGCATCAATGTCATCCTCATGATGATTACTCCTCGCCAAAATATGGCATCTTGGGATACCTACATGACATGCATTTTAACGCGGAATGAAGTTCATTTTATGAAACACGCGGTTTATAACTTTATACGACGTAGATGAAACTATATCAATTTCATATCAAACGCTATGTTTGAAACTTGAATGGATCTTAAGGAGTAACTTTGCAACCGTAAAAATAGTGTTTGAGAATGGATGATGGTTTGTTGAGAATATACTAAGTTTATATTATTATTATTATTATTACTTGCTAAGCTACAACACTAGTTGGAAAACCAGAATGCTATAAGCCCAGGGGCTCCAACAGGGAAAATAGCTCAGTGAGGAAAGGGAACAAAGAAAAATAAAATATTTTAAGAAGAGCAACAATATTAAAATAAATATCAATTTATATACTATAAAAACTAACAAAACAAGAGGAAGAGGAAGAGAAATAAGATATAAGATAGAACAGTATGCCAGAGTGTATCCTCAAGCAAGAAAACTCTAACCCAAGACAGTGGAAGACCATGGTACAGAGGCTATGGGACTACCCAAGACCAGAGAACAATGGTTTGATTTTGGAGTGTCCTTCTCCTAGAAGAGCTGCTTACCATAGCTAAAGAATCTCCTCTACCCTTACAAAGAGGAAAGTGGCCACTGAACAATTACAGTGCAGTAAGAATAATTGTTTGGTAATCTCAGTGTTGTCAGGTGTATGAGGACAGAGGAGAATATGTAAAGAATAGCCCAGACTATTCGGTGTGCGAGTGTATAGGCAACTGGAAAATGAACCGTAACCAGAGAGAAGGATCCAATGTAGTACTATCTGCACAGTAAAAAGACCCCATAACTCTGTAGTGGTAGTATCTCAACGGGTGGCTGGTGCCCTGGCTAACCTACTACCTATGTAACAATATACAGCAATGAACAATTATTATGTACCTAAGTGTACTTTCCATCAAGAAAACCCCGACCCAAGATGGAAGAAGACCACGGTACAGAGGATATGGTACTACCCAAGAGAAGAGCATTGATTTCGTTTGAGTGGCCTTCTACAAGAAGAGGTGCTTACCATAGCCAAATATCCTCTTTTACCTATACCTAGTGAAAAATAATTATTCGGTTTTAGTGTTGACACGTGTAGAGAGGTCAGACTATTCAGTAAACGTGTAGGCAAAGGAAATATGAACATACCCAATAACTCTAAAAGTTGTATCTATACGGGTGGCTGGTGCCTTGGCCAACCTAATATGTGTATGTATGTATGTATGTATGTATGTATGTATATATATATACATATACATATACATATATATATATATATATATATATATACACACACATATGTATATACATACATACATATATATATACATATGTATATACGTACATATATATATATATATATATATATATATATATATATATATATATATATATATATTCAAATAATTCATATATTGTTTATCAAAAATATATGGCTTATTTGAATATGAAAAGCACGTCTTAATGTGCAAAATTTATCATAAATATATAAACTAATATATCTGGCATGAAACTCACAAAATCACCCCTTTCATCAAAGAAAATTCAATTTCACCCATCTCAGTAAGCTAAAATTACATGTTAAAACAAAATAATCTTTTTTCTTTTGACCAAGAAACCTATTTGGTTTTCAATAAGCAAGCAAACGGTCTTTAAAAATCATAATCAATCTGAAAAACCTAAAAAATATGCAATTTCAGAAATAAAATATAGATTATCATATTTTTACGAGTAATAATGATTGGGCAGAATGACACCTAATACTAAGGAGAATGATGAGTCATATAAGTTTGAAGTCAACCTTACTTCAAACTAATCGTGACTTCACAAACCACATTTCATATATACCACCAGACTAGCCAAAATCATTCCTAAAGAAAAGTAAATTTTAAAAACCCTCTGAGTGCAAAGGTAGACAACCACTTCATATATAACCACAGACAAGTCAAAATCAGTCTTGAGGAAAGATAAATAATAAATACCCTTTGAGTGTAAAGGTGAACAACCACTTTTCATATATAACCCAAGACAAGTCAAAATCATTCCTAAGGAAAAGTAAATTTTGAAAACCCTCTGAGTGTAAAGGTAGACAACCACTCTTCATATATAACCACAGACAAGTCAAAATCCTTCATGGAGGAAGGGTAGAAGAGACTCTTTAGCTATAGTAAGCAGCTCTTCTAGGAGAAGGACACTCCAAAATCAAATCATTGTTCTCTAGTCTTGGGTAGTGCCATAGCCTCTGTACCATGGTCTTCCACTGTCTTGGGTTAGAGTTCTCTTGCTTGAGGGTACACTCGGGCACACTATTCTATCTAATTTCTCTTCCTCTTGTTTTGTTAAAGTTTACATAGTTTATATCGGAGATATTTATTTTAATGATGTTACTGTTCTTAAAATATTTTATTTTCCGCTTTTTCCTTTCCTCACTGGGCTATTTTCCCTGTTGTAGCCCCTGGACTTATAGCATTCTGCTTTTCCAACTAGGGTTGTAGCTTAGCATTTAATAATAATAACAATAATAATAAAATGCCCTCTGAGTGTAAAGGTAGACAACCACTCTTCATATATAACACCAGACAAGTCAAAATCATTCCTGGAGGAAAAATAAATTCTAAATACCCTCTGAGTGTAAAGATAATATAATAATAATAATAATAATATTAATAATAATAATAATAATAATAATAATAATAATAATAATAATAATAATAATAATCTTTATTTCAGCAAAAGCCATATACAGAGTTACAATAAGAGTACAGCGATCTTCACTTTTGACATCGGTAAAAAAAAAAGATGAGATATGTAGTGAGAAATTTATAAAACACCATGGACAATGTAGTTGAAAGCACTTAAATAAAGAAATATGGACATAAAAAACGAAGGTATAACAATCAACAAAAGAATGAAATAAAAAAATTAAAGTATTTTAATAAAATAGCGGGCACGGGAAAAAAAGGAAGGCAAAAATTTTTATAAAGGACTTAACGGAGAAACATTGAAGGACATAAAATGTTTCAACAAACTGACAATAAAGTCCTGCCAATTATCAACATTAATCAGAACTCAAGAAAACCGCATTATTTAAAAGTAATCTGGGCCATCACGCAATTAAAAAAAAAAAAAAAAAAAAAAAAAAAAAAAGTTTGATGGCGGTTAAATTCTCAGCTAATCAAAAACTAGATCCATAAATACAAATCAATTAAGTCTCCCAAAAGGGAACTAGGCCACAACTACAGTGAATCATATGCATAAGTTCTGAAATGTAATCATGAGTCAAATCATGAATCGGTTGTTTAGAAAAAAAAAAATGCGAGGCTTAATCCCCTAGTTACAATTGTTAATATATTCATGATTTTTTTTTTAACCTTTGGAATCAAATACTACACAACTCTTTTATAAAACACACGATTTACAAGCCCTCGACTTGGATGCATTATAAACATACTGTAGGTATGTAATTATCTATGCATTTGAGCATGCATGTACGTCTTATTGATAATGCCTTGTGAATAAAAAAAAAAGTAATTCTTATACGGTTAAGGTAGCAAGACTAAGATGAAGCAATGAATTACAGAAAAAAAATGTATGCAATATAATGATAATTCAAGTATGTAGTTATAAAAAAAAAGAAAAAAAAGAAGACGAAGAAGAAGAATCGGATGCAATATAAACGTACTTTAGGTATGTAACTATCTATGTATGTGGGTAGGCATGTATGTCTTACTCATAATCCATAAATTAACATTTTCCAAGTAATATAGTAAACCATTTGTTTCAATGCCACTTTTACCAAAGTCCTAATAGATCAACCGAAATCAATTACGTCAGTTCAGTTTATTCTTAGCTTTAAAAATCCCTTGAAGGGATTTCCAAAGTCCTTCGAATAATGATAAATTATGATTCCATTTCTTAACGGGATGAGGGCCAGCATAAATCTTAAGACTGTTTCATGGCCGCACCATCACGTTTGATAGTATCTCGTATACAAGATAATGCAAAACATTTTGCAACATGTAGTATACTCTGAATGGGCAGCTTCTCCCTCAACTACATACATACATACATATGACAAGGCACTTCCCCCAATTTTGGGGGGTAGCCGACATCAAACAAATGAAACAAAAACAAAAAGGGGACCTCTACTCTCTACGTTCCTCCCAGCCTGACAAGGGACTCAACCGAGTTCAGCTGGTACTCCTAGGGTGCCACAGCCCACCCTCCCCTGTTATCCACCTCAACTAAAATTGTAAATATTGCAGATGGAAGTATAACAACAGTACGGTTAGAGTTCTCTTGCTTGAGGGTACACTCTGGCACACTATTCTATCTAATTTTCTCTTCCTCTAGCTTTGTTAATGCTTTTATAGCTTATATAGGAAATAATTATCTTAGATGTTGTTACTGGTCTTAAAATATTATATTTTTCCTTGTTTCCTTTCCTCACTGGACTATTTTCCCCCTTGGAGCCCATGGGATTATAGCATCCTGCTCTTCCAACTAGGGTTTTAGCCTTGCAAGTGATAATAATAATAATAATAATAATAATAATAATAATAATAATAATAATATTCTTATCTCCATGACACAGTTTAAACTACTCAATTATCCAAGTCTTTACAACTTGACAGATGTTCTGTTTTATAATAATAATAATAATAATAATAACAATAA
>NC_090755.1:81983743-81988743 GCF_036898095.1 Palaemon carinicauda
ACTATGTACTATAATTTACTATACCTATGTACTATAATTCACTATACCTATGTACTATGTACTATATACCTATATACTATAATTCCCTAACACCCATGTACAAATATTACATCAACGAAACTGAATTTCTGGCACTCGCCGGACTGGAGTTCGAGTCCCGCTCATACTCGATTGTTTCTTTAGTATCTGTAACCTCACCATTCTTATGAGCTAAGGATGGGGGATTTGGGGGGGGGATCCATCAGCAACAATTGCCTGGCCCTCCCTGGTCCTAGCTTGGGTGGAGAGCGGCGTTGGGAGCTGATAATGTATGTATATATATGTTCAGTCACTAAGACATTATCTTGCTAGGGTAATGTCACTGTCCCCTTCCTCTGCCATTCACGAACGGCCTTTAAAATTTTAACATTTCTGGAGAAACAAGCGAAACAACAAAAACTAGCGGGATACTCAGTAGTGCGCAGACGTCCGCCGCGGCAGTTTATTTCTCAACCTTGACCTTTGACCTTGACATGTATTAATTGGTGTGGATTTTTATCCACTCAAATACGAACCAAGTTTGAAATCTCTGAGACAGCGATGTCCAAACTTATGGCTGATTACGTGAATTGGGCATTTTGCTTGACCGTGATCTTGACCTTCCAAAACTTAATAATTTCCAACTTTTTACAAAACAGTTAATCCCTACAAGTTTCATTACGAATAAAATTGTGGCCAGGCAGCTGTTCACAAACTCACAAACAAACAAACAAACAGGGGCGAAAACATAACCTTCCAACTTCGTTGACGGAGGTAAACAACGCGATCAAAACAAAGCAAGAATAGTTGAAGTTGAGGAAGCCTTTAATTTCCCACAAATGTCGGCTAACCACATGGGTCAATATCAATTGAAGAGAGATCCAAATATGTGAGGGAACATTGTTACGTGGCCATAACTAAACTCATATGAATTCTTCAAATTGGACTTGGCCACAGACTTAACCTTGGTTATCATTACAGTCGCTTTTTTAGCTTGAAGCAACAATAGTTTCAATCGTTTGAATGTCTCTCGTGGGAATAATTCAATATCGGTCGTGCCATTTCCCCTATATAGCAAAGAGCAAGTGTCTGGATATATATATATATATATATATATATATATATATATATATATGTGTGTGTGTGTGCATGTGTGTATATATGTGTGTGTGTGTATATATATATATATATATATATATGTAAATATATATATACATATATATATGTAAATATATATACATATATATACATATATATATGTATATATATATATATATGTGTGTGTGTGTGCGTGTGTGTATATATGTATGTATATATATATATATATATATATATATATATATATATATATATATGTAAATATATATACATATATATATGTATATATATACATATATATATATGTATATATATATATATATATATATGTGTGTGTGTGTGTATATATACATATATATACATATATATACACACACACACACACATATATATATATATATATATATATATATATAGATAGATAGATAGATAAATAGATATTTCTTGTCACGTTGAGCGGCATTACCAAACCTATAACTAATTGGGTTCCCCCCGTCCACAGAGTAGGGAGAGAGGGCATAGTCATACCCTGGTGAATGTGGGTATCCTGAGAGGTACACTCGCAAACCACAACCTCCCTCAAATTGCCGAAACTGCCGTGTTGTAGTTAGGAAAGGGGAAGGGGGTGGGAAGGGTTGAATCTGTCTCTGAACGTGTGTGTGTGTGTGCATATCTATCTAAACATTTAGCCGTCAGTTTTGACGGGTCGTGTATACTAGTAAAGAAGAAAAAATAACTAGGACAATGAGCTTCTGTCAGTTAAGAAGAACAGAGCGGCTCATTAACTGGTAGCTAAATAGAGTTATAACTTGTTAAATGGATATGAATTAGAATATAATTCTCTATATACTGTATGTGCAATAGCAGTAAAACCAGAAAAAAAAGTGAATATTAAATTGGACAAAACTATTCACTTTCTCCTTTGACCTCTTGTTACAAATGTACAGCCGAATGCCCTTAATAAAAAATCCTCCTACATTCCTACAAAAAAAAAAAAAAAAAAAAAAAAAAAAAAAAAAAAAAAAAAAACTGAGGGTAGTGGAGTAGAAGACCTTGGGGGGGGGGGGTTGCTGTGAGGGGGTGTGTACATGTTCTAGGGGTAGGAGGGGGTGTACAACTGACAAGAGGAACCGTTTCCAACGACCCCGAAGCCTTTCTGTAACTTGGCTCGTCATTGGCATAGTTGGCTACCAGTCTGATCACAGATTGAGCAGCCTAATAAAAAAAAAAAATCTCTCTCAGTCCATCTATCTATCTATCTATCTACCTTTATCATAGCGTGAATGTGAGTTTAATATGCATTCGCTTTTAATAAGTTTCTCTTAGAATCAACTCTCTAGAGATTGTATATTATTGCCAGTGAAACGTAAATAAACTTTTTATATTATTGCCATATTAAAGTAAATAATGGTTTAAAGGTTTAAAAGTTTAAAGGTCGCTCATGAATGGCAGAGGCAAGGGACAGTGACATTGCCCTAGAACTGACCATATATTAGATGATCAGCGCCCAAGCCTCCCCTCCACCCATGCTAGGACCAGGGAGGGCCAGGCAGTGGCTGCTGATGACTCAGCAGATAGACCTATAGGCTCCCCCAAACCCCCCAACCTTAGCTTACAAGGATGGTAAGGTTGCAGACACTAATGGCCCCAACGAGTCTGAGCGGGACTCGAACCCCCGACTGAGAAACACCAGGAAGAGACGTTACCAACCAGGCCACAGAAACAAACAATTTTTTTGGGGGGGCCTCTTATTTATGCGCCATTTTTATCAAAAAGGTTTTCAACCATTTATTCTCATCATCAGAAGATGACTTCACCGTCTTCAAGGTATCTTATCCATCAAGGTAATTTTACATACTCTGTCATAAGGATCTATTGTATTTATGATGCAAGTCAGAAATGACAGTTGAAATTGCTTTGGACCATTATAAAAACCAAGAATTATACTTACGTCCTTCACGTGTAATTCATTATGTTCCTTATATCATAGAGGGAATTTATTCTCTAGATTATGATTTAATTTAAATGGCGAAAGAATGGCCTATAGATCAGAACAAAATGTTAAATATACATAAAAACTCACACAAAATTACGCAGTATATTGTACATTGATAAAATTCTATTTTTGTAAGGTATACAAGTTTATTTACTCTTGCCAAGTTTATCAATATATATATATATATATATATATATATATATATATATATATATATATATATATAAACATGTGTAAATATATATATATATATATATATATATATATATAAACATGTATATATATATATATACATATATATATATATATATATATATATATATATATATATATATATAAACATGTATATATATATATATACATATATATATATATATATATATATATATATATATATATATATATGTGTGTGTGTGTGTGTATTCACTATCACGGACAAACGCTCTCTCTCTCTCTCTCTCTCTCTCTCTCTCTCTCTCTCTCTCTCTCTCTCTCTCTCTCTCTATATATATATATATATATATATATATATATATATATATTATATACATATACATATATATATATATATATATATATATATATATATATATATATATATAATTCTTACCAAATAATTTCCCTCAGAGCTACAATTCGGATTTCCACACCATGAAATACTAAAGTCTTATGTTCCAATGACTTCTGGCATTTCTTACATATTTTTCTTAGGTCACAGAATCAACTACTGTATTAATCAGGGCGTCTCAGTATGCCTTGGCTCTGTAAATTAATAGAAAAGTATTTTATCGAACATGTTACATAAAAATATACATTTTCATAAGATGATCCTACTTGCATCGAAAAAACATACCATAAACCACAAATGCATTATGAAAAATAACAGGTCATTATTACAGATAATAGTGTCACTATGAAAATGAATGACATGATTTAATGCATCACAATTCATTTGCATTATCCAATATTGTAATTGAAAATGAAAATAAAAAGTAATAACACCCTTTTAGTTATCTCGATTGTTTTTTTTATATAAAAATAACAGTTAACAGATGATAAAAAGATAATCCAAAATAGTTATCAGTTAAAATTTTTCTAAACGAGTGCTTCCATATCACTATTACTATTATCAATTTCTAAGCTACAAGCCCATGGGCTCCAACAGGGAAAATAGCCCAGTGAGGAAAGGAAACAAGGAAAAATAAAATATCTTAGGAACAGTAACAACATTAAAATAAATATCTCCTAAATGAACTGTAAAAACTTTAACAAAACAGGAGGAAGAGAAATAATATAGAATAGATATTCGAGTGTACCCTCAAGCAAGAGAACTCCAATCCAAGACAGTGGAAGGCCATGGTACAGAGGCTATGGCACTACCCAAGACTAGAGAACAATTGTTTTATTTTAGAGTAACATTTACCTAGAAGAGCTGCTTACCATAGCTAAAGAGTTTCTTCTACCCCTACCAAGAGAGGAAAGTGGCCACTAAACATTTTCAGTGCAGTAGTTAACACCTTGAGCGAGGAAGAATTGTTTGGTAATATCAGTGTTGTCAGGTGTATGCGAACAGAGAATATTTAAAGAATAGGCCAGACTATTCGATGCATAGGTGGGCAAAAGGAAAATGAGCCATAACCAGAGAGAAGGTAGTATCTAAAAGAGAGGCCGGTGCCCCGGCCAACCAACTTTAGTCCATTTCTTTTAGCGATGCATATTTGCACCGACTCGTAGCGGTGCCCTTTTAGCTCGGAAAAGTTTCGTGATCGCTGATTGGTTGGACGAGTAATTCCAACCAATCAGCGATCACGAAACTTTTCCGAGCTAAAAGGGCACCGCTGCGAGTCGGTGCAAATATGCATCGCTAAAAGAAATGGACTATACCTTC
>NC_090755.1:81991243-81996243 GCF_036898095.1 Palaemon carinicauda
ACCACTCTCCATGCCTTGATTATCTTTAGATTTCTGAAAACTGAAATTATACTTAAGTAGATATACTGAATTATAGATTCAGAGAGAAAGTAAATAGGTACTTATGAGAGTCTCTTAAGTTCCTAAAGGCTTAAACACACGTTCAAAAAAATCGTCAAAATTTTGCATCAAAATTTTGATATCAAAATTTTGATGCAAAATTTTGATATAAAAATTTTGATGCAAAATTTTGACCATTTTTTTGAACGTGTATGGGCCCCTTAAGTCTCAACTAAGCCTCCAACTACATTGCAGTAGTTAACCCCTTGAGCGAAAAAGATTTTGACCTTAACCTGTTAAGGTTTATTTAAATGTTGTTTTTAAATAATTTTACCAATACTGCCAGGAAATTCTTGTGGCAAAATGTCGGCACCTTATTCCTTTCGGATATTAAGATGTCGCAATGCCGTGTTATGTAATTAATTCATCCTCCTAAGTGTATTATGAGTAATATCTCATAAATAAAAAATTATAATGCTTCATTTAAGTGGCAAATATTATAATTTGTCTAAAATATGTATGATTTCTTATCTTGTAGTATTTATAATTAGCATGCATATTCCCTCAATAGTTTTTGCCAGATATGGCCAAATAACAACAATAATATGAATAGGTGCTCGAGTTCCGTTCAAGCTCGATAGTTCCTCATAGTGTCTGCAACCTTACTATCCTTACATGCTAAGGAAGGTGGGGGGGGGGTGCCTATAAGTCTACGGGCTGAGTCATCAGCAGCCATTGCCTTGGTGGAGAGGGGGCTTGGCTGCTAATCATATGTATATATTATTATTATTATTATTATTATTATTATTATTATTATTAAAATGCTAAGCTACAACCCTAGTTGGATAAGCAGGATGCTATAAGCCCAGGGGCCCCAAGAGGAAAATAAGCCCAGTGAGGAAAGGAAATAAGGAAAAACAAAATATTTTAAGAATAGTAACAATATTAAAATAAATATTTCCTATTTAAAATATAAAAACTTTAATATAACAAGAGGAAGAGGAACTAGATAGAAAAGTGTGCCCGAGTGTTCCCTCAAGCAAGAGAACTCTAACCCAAGGCAGTGTAAGACCATGGTACAGAGGCTATGGCACTACCCAAGAATAGAGAACAATGATTTGATTTTGGAGTGTCCTTCTCCTAGAAGAGCTGCTTACCATAGCTAAAGAGTCTCTTCTACCCTTACCAAGAGGAAAGTGGCCACTGAACAATTACAGTCCAGGGCATAGTCCTACTAGCTACGGGCATTGTCACTGTCCCTTGCCTCTGATATTCATGAGTGGCCTTTAAACCTTGAAAGATGTCAAATTTAGATAGGGAATATTCAGATATTTAGCATTTTCCCCCAGTTAAAAACCTTCATTTTTAATATTCGTCAGCGAATCAATAAACTAATTCGGTGGCGAAACCGTCTGTATAAACATTATTCTCTTCATTCGAGTCGTCACTGTACTTCAACAACAGATACAAGGAAATCAGAAGGTGAAGATTATCCAAAAAGATAATAAAATAGTTGTTGAAACTTGATTTCTAACACTGACGAAGTAAAGGGTTTTATCATAACGTTGATTGAAGCTGTTCATCTAATAATAATAATAATAATAATAAAAAAAAAAATAATACTGAAAAATATAAAAAACAACGATTTCATAAGCTAGGCTCACTTGTAATAAACAAAAAAAAATACTATCAATCATAAACTCCTTATTTGGCACCGTCGTTCAATTAGTTCATTATGCATGTTGCATAAGATTTTTCATAACTCTGACCGTCCTTTACATTCAGATCTCCCCGGACAATTCTATCCTGTTCGTAATACTAGGCAGGCAGTTAATTCTAATAGCCAGGCCTTCTCCATCATGAGGCTCAAAACTACACGGTACTCTAGAAGTTTTATTCCAGATGTTACCAAGTTGTGGAATGATCTTCCTAATCGGGTAGTTGAATCAGTAGAACTTCAAAAGTTCAAAGTTGCAGCAAATGTTTTGATGTTGACCAGGCTGACATGAGTCTTTTTATTGTTTATATTTGACATATCTCCTTTTGACGGTGTTAATAGTTCATAAAGGACATATCTGCTTTGACGCTGATACTGTTTTTAGAATAATATGTTGTTAATTTATTCTCATCATTTACTTATTTCCTTATTTCCTTTCCTCACTGGGCTATTTTTTCCTATTAGAGCCCTTGGGCTTATAGCATCTTGCTTTTCCAACTAGGGTTGTAGCTTGGCTAATAATATAATAATAATAATAATAATAATAATAATAATAATAATAATAGGACATTATCACAGATTAAAGTCACTATGAAAATTGATAAAATAATTTTATGCATCAAAATTTAGACATACACTTGCATAATCCCACGAGAAGACTACTTTATAATCATACCTAGAGACTATTTCGAGTCGTAAAGATCGTCCTGTTCTTTATAATTTCAACATTTATAAAATAATATGAACAGTAGAAGTTCATACGAAAAAAAAAATGAAAGTAAAAGAAGCTAATTTTATTTATAAGAAAATCAGTCATGTAAATTCAAACAGGAAAATCCAACAGAATCCGATTTTATTATTCAAACTACTGGACATTGAAATACTTGAAAAAAAATCTTTTAATTAAATTAATGTGTTCCTTTCTTGAGAGAGAGAGAGGAGAGAGAGAGAGAGAGAGAGAGAGAAGAGAGAGAGAGAGAGAGAGAAAGAGAGAGAGAGAATCTTCCTTCTAATGCTTAGCATTACCTTAAATATAGTGATTCCCTGAGAGAGAGAGAGAGAGAGAGAGAGAGAGAGAGAGAGAGAGGAGAGAGAGAGAGAGAGAGAATCGTCCTTCTAATGCTTGGCATTACCTTAAATATAGTGATTCCCTGAGAGAGAGAGAGAGAGAGAGAGAGAGAGGAGAGAGGAGAGAGAGAGGAGAGAGAGAGAGAGAGGAGAGAATCGTCCTTCTAATGCATAGCATTACTTTAAATATAGTGATTCCCTGAGAGAGAGAGAGAGAGAGAGAGAGAGAGAGAGAGAGAGAGAGAGAGAGAGAGAGAGAGGCAATCTTCCTTCTAATGTTTAGCACTACCTTATAGTGATTCCTGAGAGAGAGAGAGAGAGAGAGAGAGGAGAGAGAGAGAGAGAGAGAGAGAGAGAGAGAGAGAGAATCTTCCTTCTAATGCTTAGCATTACCTTATAGTGATTCCCAGAGAGAGAGAGAGAGAGAGAGAGAGAGAGAGAGAGAGAGAGAGAGAGAGAGAGAGATTCTTCCTTCTAATGCTTAGCATTACCTTAAATATAGTGATTCCAGGAGAGAGAGAGAGAGAGAGAGAGAGAGAGAGAGAGAGAGAGAGAGAGACACCATTCAGCTCCCGCATGTCTTAAGAAAATTATCCCTGGATAGCTTTGGCTTGCCACTGCTTTCGCTTTGCTTGCAAGGCGAATGCTGCAGAGATCCGGCTGACTGCAAGCACTAAAGCGACATTATGATCAACATCAGAAGGAAATACTCTCTCTTCCGCCGTCTTTTACCCATCCGTTTATCTTCTTGAATGGCATTTTTTTTCCTCTCCAGGTATTTTTACCTTTTATTTTCCTTCCCTTGAATTCTTCGACAGATATATTCTCGTCATTTTCAAGGATAACAATCTCGAGGATTCTTTCTTTCTCTATTTCTAACTCTGAACTTCTTACCGTTTTCCTCCAGGACGTTTTATAAAAGATAAAAAAACGCTATTTTTCTTTCTGGTCTATTTCGACACATCTTTTCTTGAAACCGTTTAAACCATCTCTATTTTGTTCCGAACTATTTCGAAAACCTATTCTTAAATTTACTCAGAAAATCTTTCCAATATATTTCTTAAAAATCTATTTAATTTACTCTCGTACGGTTCTTTCTGGTCTATTTCGACACATCTTTTCCTGAAACCATTAAACCATTTCTCTCTATTTTGTTCCGAACTATTTCGAAAACCTATTCTTAAATTTACTCAGAAAATCTTTACAATATATTTCTTAAAAATATATTTAATTTACTCTCGTAGGGTTCTTTCTGATCTATTTCGACACATCTTTTCCTTGAAACCATTAAACCATTTCTCTCTATTTTGTTCCGAATTATTTCGAAAACCTAATCTTAAATTTACTCAGACAATCTTTATAATATATTTCTTAAAAATCTATTTAATTTACTCTCGTACGGTTCTTTCTGGTCTATTTCGACACATCTTTTCCTGAAACCATTAAACCATTTCTCTCTATTTCGAAAAACCTTTTCTTAAATTTACTCAAAAAATGTTTACAATATATTTCTTAAAAAATCTATTTAATTTACTTTCGTACGGTTCTTTCTGGTCTATTTCGACACATCTTTTTCCTGAAACCATTAAAACCATTTCTCTCTATTTTTGTTTCCGAACTATTTCGAAAAACCTATTCTTAAATTTACTTTAAAAAATCTTTACAATATATTTCTTAAAAATTTATTTAATTTACTCTCGTACGGTAGCCATAATTGCAGTTTCAATTCACATACATTTCTTCTGTTATATGATACGAATTTATTCGAAAAAAACCATTACAATTACATTTCTTCAAAAGATAATTCATTTATTCCCGTACGGTAGCCATAATTGCAGTTTTAAATCACATACATTTCTTCTGTTGAATACAGAAGCTCATTTTTCTTCTTCTCTTCTAATTCCTTCACCTTGCTTTTCCTTTTCCCTTTCTTCCAGCCTCACTATATCACTTCTCTTATCTTTTTTTTCCATTGTGCCGTAATGCAATCTGGAACCAAACATCTCCACTGAAGGCAAGCAGTTTTCTTCTTCCTCTACAGTTTTTGGTTACCTGACCTATCTCCATAATTATCCGTTCTCTTCTCAGCTCCAGGTATGCATATTTACTATCAAGAAAACCCGTTTAGGGAAGCAGGACAAGATAAGAAATAAAATAACTGATAGATAAGTGTAGT
>NC_090755.1:82007760-82012760 GCF_036898095.1 Palaemon carinicauda
ATTCCACCCTGGATCATTGCGATCCTCATTATGTAAAATGATGAGATGATTGACGTTTGCAACACATTCGTCTGCTGCAATTAGAGTAGCATACGAGTGTATAATGTTTGTTTTTATAATTGATTTGAAAATGCCATATTATATATATATATATATATATATATATATATAATAAATAAATAAATAAATATATATATATATAAACTAGTGTACTCAACCCGTCAAAAATGACGAGAAAACATTTCGCTAGGTATGCACAAACACGCACCCTCCTCTCACCAGGGTATGACTATTCCCTACCCGAGGGACGAGGAGAGCTGAGTGTGATCGAAAAGAATTTATATATATATATATATATAAATATATATATATATATATATATATATATATATATATATATACACACATATAAACATATACACACACACACACACACACACACACATATATATATATATATATATATATATATATATATATATATATATACATATTGTTAAGCTACAACCCTAGTTGGAAAAGCAGGTTGCAATGAACCCAAGGGCTTCACCAGGGAAAATAGCCCAGTGAGGTAAGGAAAAACTACAAGAGAAGTTTAAGGACAACAATAACATTAAAATAAATCTTTCATTTGTAAACTATAAAAATTGGAAAATAATAAAAGGATAAAAACTTCAAAATAACAAGAGGAAGAGAAGCAAGATAGAATAATGTGCCAGGTACTTGCATTATTATTATTATTATTATTATTATTATTATTATCATTATTATTATTATTATTATTACTAGCCAAGCTACAACCCTAGTTGGAAAAGCAAGATGCTGTAAGCCTAAGGGCTTCAACAGGGAAAATAGCCCAGTGAGGAAAGGAAATAAGGAAATAAATAAATGGTGAGAATAAATTAACAATATATCATTCTACATTATAATGAGGAGCTATTTACAACAATCATTTGCTGCTACCTTAAATTTTTAAAAATATTGCTTCATTGCAAAAAAACACCAAAACACAAGCTTTCAGTTTTTTTCATTCACAGAACACGATAGAGATTCCTTCGCTATTGTCCAATACCGAACTGGCCAGAGAATGGCCTCTGAAACTGTGAAAGAATCCCACTATATTGTCTCGGGCTACAGTCCCTAATAAAGGACAGAATTCTGTAATCTAAAAATACTTTCTATTACTTCCTTTTGTCTAAAACTTATAGAATTTCTTTCTTCGTTACCCATCTTTTATCTCTTGGCATCAATGATATCCTCATGATGATTACTCCTTGCTAAAAAATGGCATCTTGGGATACCTACACGATATGCATTTTAACGCAGAATGAAGTTATTTTTATTAAACACGCGGTTTATAACTTTATACGACGCAGAAGAAACTATATAAATTTTATATCGAACACTATCTTTGAAACTTGGATGCATCTTAAAGAGTAACGATGTAACCGTAAAAATAGTGTTTGAGAAAGGATGATGGAAAGTTTGTTGAGAATATAGTAAGTTTATATTATTATTATTATTATTACTTACCAAGCTACAACCCTAGTTGGAAAAGCAGGATGCTATAAGCCCAGGGGCTCCAACAGGGAAAATAGCTCAGTGAGGAAAGGGAACAAGGAAAAATAAAATATTTTAAGAAGAGCAACAACATTAAAATAAATATCACTTTATAAACTATAAAAACTTTAACAAAACAAGAGGAAGAGGAAGAGAAATAAGATATAAGATAGAACAGTGTGCCCGAGTGTACCCTCAAGCAAGAGAACTCTAACCCAAGACAGCGGAAGACCATGGTACAGAGGCTATGGCACTACCCAAGATTAGCTAAAGAGTCTCTTCTATCCTTACAAAGAGGAAAGTGGCCACTAAACAATTACAGTGCAGTAAGAAGAATTGTTTGGTAATCTCAGTGTTGTCAGGTGTACGAGGACAGAGGAGAATATGTAAAGAATAGGCCAGACTATTCGGTGTGTGAGTGTATAGGCAAATGGAAAATGAACCGTAACCAGAGAGAAGGATCCAATGTAGTACTATCTGGACAGTAAAAAGACCCCATAACTCTCTAGTGGTAGTATCTCAACGGGTGGCTGGTGCCCTGGCTAACCTACTACCTATGTAACAATATACAGCAATGAACAATTATTATGTGCCTAAGTGTACTTTCCATCAAGAGAACCCCAACCCAAGATGGAAGAAGACCACGGTACAGAGGATATGGTACTACCCAAGAGTAGAGCATTGATTTCGTTTTAGTGGCCTTCTACAAGAAGATGTGCCTTACCATAGGTAAATATCCCCTTCTACCTATACCTAGTGAAAAATAATTTTCGGTTTTAGTGTTGACACGTGTAGAGAGGCCAGACTATTCAGTAAACGTGTAGGCAAAGGAAATATGAACATACCCAATAACTCTAGAAGTTGTATCTACACGGGTGGCTGGTGCCTTGGCCAACCTTATATGCGTGTATATATATATATATATATATATATATATATATATATATATATATATATATATAATGTATATACATATATATATGTATATATATATGTATGTATATACATACGTATATACATATGTATATACTGTACATTATATATTCAAATAAGCCATATATTGTTTATCAAAAATATATGGCTTATTTGAATATGAAAAACACGTCTTAATGTGCAAAATTTATCATAAACATATATACTCATATATCTACCATGAAACTCACAAAATCGACCTTTTCATCAAAGAAAATTCAATTTCACCCAACTCAGTAAGCTAAAATTACATGTTAAAACAAAATAATCTTTTTTCTTTTGACCAAGAAACATATTTGGTTTTCAAACGGGTATTTAAAAATCATAATCAATCTCCAAAACCTAAAAAATATGCAATTTCAGAAATAAAATATAGATTATCATATTTTTAAGAGTAATAATGATTGGGCAGAATGACACCTAATACTAAGGAGAATGATGAGTCACATAAGTTTGAAGTCGACCTTTCTTCAAACTAATCGTGACTTCACAAACCACTTTTCATATATACCACCAGGCAAGTCAAAATCACCCTAAAGAAAAGTAAATTTTAAAAACCCTCCGAGTGTAAAGGTAGACAACCACTTTTCATATATACCACCAGACTAGTCAAAATCAGTCCTGAGGAAAAATAATTTCTAAATACCCTCTGAGTGTAAAGGTAGACAACCACTCTTCATATATAACCCCAGACTAGTCAATAAAAATAATAATAATAATAATGATAATAATAATAATGACAATAATAATAAAATATAATAATAATATTAATATTAATGATAATAATAATAATAATAATAATAATAATAATAATAATAACAGCAATAATAATAATAATAATATTAATATTAATAATAATAATAATAAAGCAAATAACAATAAAAGTGGATTAGTAGATTCACTTGATATAATATTACTTCCCCCGGATTCACCAAATCCTTTCCAGGTATTTAGTTTTCAAATATACATTTTCCAAGTAATATAGAAAACCATCTGCTTCAATGCCACTTTAACCAAAGCTCTAATAGATCAACCGAAATCAATTACGTCAGCTCAGTTTATTCTTAGTTTAAAAGTCCCTTGAGGGGATATCCAAAGTCCTTCAGATAATGATAAATTATGATTCCATTTCCTAACGGGATGAGGGCCAGCATAAATCTTAAGACAGTTTTATGGCAGTACCCTCACGTTCGATAGTATCTCGTATACAACATGTAGTATACTCTGAATGGGCAGCTTCTCCCTCAACTACATACATACATACATATGCCAAGGCCCTTCCCCCCATTTTTGGGGGTAGCCGACATCAACAAATGAAACAAAAACAAAAAGGGGACCTCTACTCTCTACGTTCCTCCCAGCCTGACAAGGGACTCAACCGAGTTCAGCTGGTACTCCTAGGGTGCCACAGCCCATCCTCCCCTGTTATCCACCTCAACTAAAATTGTAAATAATGTAGATGGAAGTATAATAACAGTACGGGTAGAGTTCTCTTGCTTCAGGGTACACTCTGGCACACTATTCGATCTCATTTTCTCTTCCTCTTGTTCTGTTAATGCTTTTATAGCTTATATAGGAAATAATTATCTTAAATCTTGTTACTGGTCTTAAAATATTTTATTTTTCCTTGTTTCCTTTTCTCACTGGGCTATTTTCACCCTTGGAGCCAGTGGGATTATAGCATCCTGCTCTTCCAACTAGGGTTTTAGCCTTGCAAGTGATGATGATGATGATGATAATAATAATAATAATAATAATAATAATAATAAAAATAATAATAATAATACGGTCGCACGGATTAAAGTCCTTCTTATTATTATTATTATTATTATTACTATCCAAGCTACAACCCTAGTTGGAAAAGCAAGATGCTATAAGCCCAGGGGCTCCAACAGGGAAAAATAGCTCAGTGAGGAAAGGAAATAAGGAAATAAATAAATGAAGAGAACAAATTAACAATAAATCATTCTAAAATAAGAAACAACGTCAAAACAGACATGTCATATAATAAACTATCAACAACATCAAAAACAAATATGTCATAAATAAACTATAAAAAGACTATGTCTGCCTGGTCAACAAAAAAGCATTTGCTCCAACTTTGAACTTTTGAAGTTCTACTGATTCAACCACCCGATTAGGAAGATCATTCCACAACTTGGTCACAGCTGGAATAAAACTTCTAGAGTACTGCGTAGTATTGAGCCTCGTGATGGAGAAGGCCTGGCTATTAGAATTAACTGCCTGCCTAGTATTACGAACAGGATAGAATTGTCCAGGGAGATCTGAATGTAAAGGATGGTCAGAGTTGTGAAAAATCTTATGCAACATACATAATGAACTAATTGAACGACGGTGCCAGAGATTAATATCTAGATCAGGAATAAGAAATTTAATAGACCGTAAGTTTCTGTCCAACAAATTAAGATGAGAATCAGCAGCTGAAGACCAGACAGGAGAACAATACT
>NC_090755.1:82025260-82027760 GCF_036898095.1 Palaemon carinicauda
AGAGAGAGAGAGAGAGAGAGAATTTTTTCATTCATAATATATCTGAAATAGTATATTCGCTATACTGAGATTAGGATGAAATGTCATTTGTATAAGTCCGCTGTATACGAGTGCTAAAATTTAGGTTGAAATGGCAAGTTTGAAAACGCAATGAATACATACATACATACATACATATACATATATATATATACATATATATACATATTCATATATATCATATATACATATATATATATATATATATATATATATATATATATATATATATATATATATATATATATAACATATATTGTAAACATGCAAAGATGGATTAATACAATAAATCATAAAAATAATAACTATCAGTGATCTACACTCTCCATTACTAATTAACATAAACTTTGATATTTTCATCCATTATACATAAAAAAATGATATACATTCATCATATCGAGACGAAGATCAATAGTAATTTGTATGCTTCCGCTGTATGCGAGTACATCACATATTTTATCTTATTTTCCCGACCATGTGACATAAATAACAAGAGGAAATCATACGTCATACCTTCTGAGTGCAGATGGCAATAAAGACCGACCACTCTCCTTGCCTTGATTATCTTTAGATTGCTGAAAACTGAAATTATACTTAAGTAGATATGCTGAATTATAGATTCAGAGAGAAAGTAAATAAGTACTTATGAGAGTCTCTTAAGTTCCTAAAGGCTTAAACACACGTTCAAAATAATCGTCAAAATTTTGCATCAAAATTTTGATGCAAAATTTTGATATCAAAAATTTTGATGCAAAATTTGAGTGTGTGTAGGACGTTTTGATGTCAAAACGTCCCACACACGCTCAAATTTTGCATCAAAATTTTGATATCCAAACTTTGATGCAAAATTTTGACGATTTTTTTGAACGTGTATGGGCCCCTTAAGTCTCAACTAAGCCTCCAATTACATTGCAGTAGTTAACCCCTTGAGCGAAAAAGGTTTTGACCTTAACCTGTTAAGGTTTATTTAAATGTTGTTTTTGAATAATTTGACCAATACTGCCGGGAAATTCCTGTGGCAAAATGTCGGCACCTTATTCCTTTCAGATATTAAGATGTGGCAATGCCGTGTTATGTAATTAATTCATCCTCCTAAGTGTATTATGAGTAATATCTCATAAATAAAAAATTATAATGCTTCATTTAAGTGGCAAATATTATAATTTGTCTAAAATATGTATGATTGCTTATCTTGTAGTATTTATAATTAGCATGCATATTCCCTCAAATCCTAGTTTTTGCTAGATATGGCCAAATAACAACAAAAGTATGAATAGGTGCTCGAGCTCCGCTCAAGCTCGATAATTTCTTGTGGTGTCAGCAACCTTACTATCCTTATGTGCTAAGAATGGAGGGTTTGGGGGAGCCTATTTGCCTACCTGCTGATTCATCAGCATCCAATGCTTGGTCCTCCCTGGTCCTAGCTTGGGTGGAGAGGGGGCTTGGGCCCTAATCATATGTATATATGGTCAATCTCTACGCTCTAGGGCGTTGTCCTGCTAGCTACGGGCATTGTCACTGTCCCTTGCCTCTGATATTCATGAGTGGCCTTTAAACCTTGAAGGATGTCAAATTTAGATAGGGTAGATATTTAGCATTTTCCTCCAGTTAAAAACCTTCATTTTTAATATTCGTCAGCGAATCAATAACCTAATTTGGTAGCGAAACCGTTTGTATGAACATTATTCTCTTCATTCGAGTCGTCACTGAACTTCAACAACAGACACAGGGAAATCAGGAGGTGAAGATTATCCAAAAAGATAAAAAATAGTTGTTGAATCTTGACTTGTACCAATGACGAAGCAAAGGGTTTTATCATAACGTTGATTGAAGCTGTTCATCTAAAACAGATATTACTGAAAAATATAAAAAACAACGCTTTATAAGCTAGGCTCACTTGTAATAAACAAAAAATTACTATCAATCATAAACTCCTTATTTGGCACCGTCGTTCAATTAGTTCATTATTTATGTTGCTAATATTTTTCATAACTCTGACCATCCTTTACATTCAGATCTCCCTGGACAATTCTATCCTGTTCGTAATACTAAGCAGGCGGTTAATTCTAATAGCCAGGCCTTCTCCATCATGAGGCTCAATACTACACAGTAATTCTAGAAGTTTTATTCCAGCTGTTACCAAGTTGTGGGATGATCTTCCTAATCGGGTAGTTGAATCAGTAAAACTTCAAAAGTTCAAAGTTGGAGCAAATGTTTTTTATGTTGACCAGGTTGACATGAGTCTTTTTATGGTTTATATATGATATATCTGTTTTTGACGTTGTTAATAGTTTATATAGGACATATCTGTTTTGACACTGTTTCTGTTTTTAGAATGATATACTGTTAATTATTCTCATCATTTATTTATTTCCTTTCCTCACTGGGCTATTTTTCCCTATTGGAGCCCTTGGGCTTATAGCATCTTGCTTTTCCAACTAGGGTTGTAGCTTGGCTAATA
>NC_090755.1:82045260-82066426 GCF_036898095.1 Palaemon carinicauda
TACATATATATATATATGTATATACATGTATATATATATACACACATTATATATATACATATATATAAAATCTTTTCGGTCACTCAGCTCTCCCCGTCTCTCAGGTAGGTGAGATGGGATTGAGAGTGGCGTGTATATCTATATATTCAACTATCAGGTCGAGTGCACTAGTTAAATATCTATTCACAGCATATCTTTACTGAGAAACTTAACAAGAAACTAAATTAAAATATCATAAATTTCCACCACTTTTTATCACATTTTATCTCTTGCAGCTAATTTCCATATCTATACCTGCTTAAGAGTTTTATCACGCAATAATGCGACACAAAAAACCTGTCAGGTGATAAAACCAGAATGAACTGGTGATATTACTTAAGTCATGACACACACAAAGAAACAGTAGCCTTCGGTCTTGCATATTAACACCCACAATACGATGATGGTAGCAATAATGTTATCAATTAAAGGCAACACATTTGTGCTGATGTGTTTGTCAATAAACGGAGCAATGAGAACCTTGATCTTCCTCATTGCTGTTTTCCTGAAGCTAATTAACTTAACTAACTATAGTACATTTCTTTTAGCGAGTCATATTAGTACATTTCTTTTAGCGAGTCATATTTGCACCGACTCGCAGCGGTGCCCTTTTAGCTCGGAAAATTTTCCTGATCGCTGATTGGTTGGACGAGATAATTCTAACCAATCAGCTACCAGGAAACTTTTCCGAGCTAAAAGGGCACCGTTGCGAGTCGGTGCAAATATGACTCGCTAAAAGAAATGGACCATAGTTTATCTTTTCGGTCCCGTGAATCTAAAGTATTCTGGCTGGACTTTAATGCTTATGGAGGCGTAGACACAAATGCTATTTTTCTTAATAAAGACAACTAATTCATTAGCTCCTAAATTGCTGTGTGTTTCGTGAGTAAGCAAGAAGATGCCCTTTTTTTGGACTTGGAAAATTGGTAATGTTACTGCATTAGATAAATATATTTTTGCTAGCTGTAGCCACGCTGATTACCATCCAATTGCCATAATTCCCATGTTAGTTACAGTTGTTGAACGAATTTTGGGAAAACATTTATAAGGTACACTTAATAAAAAACCGTAATTTCAATCAGAAATATTCCGTAAATATATACTGTTCTCGGCCGTATTTCAAGTAAAATACCGGCGACCGTAATTTTACAATACTTTGTTATTATCTTTTACGGGTTGGTGACCGTAATATCACTCTTTAACGTCAATACATCCGTTTTTAAAACGGTAAAAATCCTGGAATAAATGTTGCCAGGCGTTTTCCCTTTTTAAATGCAAATTTTCAATAGTGTATGCTGACTGTAATCAGTTTCGCTTTCACTGGGACCTAAGAACATGTGATGACCTTAAAGTTTTCCGATTCTGTACAGGTATACCTTCATTAGGGTCACGAAGGTTGTGTAATTACCTCCACCAACGAAGATGGAAGGAGGTTAAGTTTTCACCCTGTTTGTGTGTTTGTAATTTGTGCGTTTTTGAACAGCTTCCGGGCCACAATTTGAATCGTAGAGTAATGAAACTTGCAGGGATTTTCTGTTATGTAAAAACCTGGAAATTATTCAAATTTGGAAGGTCAAGGTCACGGTCAAGCAAAATGTCCAATTCACGTAATCAGCCATAAATTTGGACATCGTTGTCACAGACTTCAAACTTGGTTCATATTTGGGCGTATGAAAATCCACGCCAATTAATGCATGGTAAGGTCAAAGGTCTAGGTCAAGGTCGAGGTCTATGCTCTACTAAGTGTCCCTCTAATTGGCTTTGATTTGGGGGCTGCCTGTGACCGTGTTAATCATGAGTCCCTTGTTTTCAAACATCAGATGGGAGTAAGGGAGTCTTCTTAACATTATTATCAAACTTTCAAGTATAATAGATTGCAAATATAGTTGATAGGCAAATGGTGACTTCAGGAATGTTATATCTGGTGATGATAAGTGTAATGTTTTCGGCCCATTACTTTTGGTTATATACATAGACAAGTAGTTTGACCTAAAAACAAGATTGTTGAATATCGTCACCCTCATAAACTAACTGCCTTAGTTATTTTCTCCACTTGTTGGGAAATCAAAAAATTAAAACTTCTCATTTCCTAATTCTTTATATCATTGTGTTGAGTTTCAATTCACAAATTCTTAATAGAAAAATTTGTGAATAAGAATTTGTTAATTGAAGCTCACCACAATGATATAAAGAAATAGGAAATGAGGTTTTCTTTTTTATTTCCCAACAAGTGGAGAAAATTACTTAGGCAGTTAGTTTATGAGGGTGACGATATGCGAATGATACTAAGCTCTTTATATCAACTCCATCTCCTGAATGAAGACATGTGGCGGCTGAGTCCATTAACAGGGTTATATAAAAAAAAGGTGTATGGTGCAAATTATGGGGAAAGAAGTTGAACCTTAACGATGCTCGAAAGTATGATGGTAAGTAGGTCAAGAACAGTGTACACTCAAGAAACGTAATTTCAATCGGGAATTCTCCGCAAAAAATATACTGTTCTCAGGCGTATTTCAGTAAAATACAGGCGACCGTAATTCTACCCTACTTTGTTATTATCTTTTACGGGTTGGTGACCGTAATATCACTATTTTACGTCAGTATATCAGTTTATAAAACAGTCAATTCCTGGCAAAATCTATTCCAGGATTTTTACCGTTTTTTACGGCAATCCTTTAAGTGTAGAGATATAGCAAAAACTGGTGTTTGATGCAAATAATGGGGAATGAAGTTGAACCCTAACAAAACTCATAGTATGATGGTAAGTAAGTCAAGGACAGACAGTGGCTCCCCAATACCCAGTTCTTTATATTGATTGCAAACTATTATTTTTGACAAAAAAAAAAAAAAAAAAAAAAAAAAAAAAAAAAAAAAAAAAAAATTTCTTCTTCAATTGCAAATAATTGGCTTAATGAGAAAGTTAAAATTTCAGGAGACCAATCTATCCTAAGGGAAGGTTTTAATTCTTTCAGTCTATCTTGTTTCGAGTATAGTTCGCCTGTTTGGTCTGCTTCTAACTGCCCTTTTCAATCTGTTAGATAAAAACTTTCGGCCCGTTAAAATCCTTATTCATGATCTACTGAAGATACCGCTAGAGTTATGGGGTCCTTGACTGGCCAGACAGTACTACATAGGACCCTTCTCTCTGGTTACGGTTCACTTTCCCTTTGCCTACACAGACACCGAATAGTCTGGCCTATTCTTTACAGATTCTCCTCTGTCCTCATACACCTGACAATACTGAGATTGCCAAACAATTCTTCTTCACCCAAGGAGTTAACTACTGCAACTGTAATTGTTCAGTGGCTACTTTCCTCTTGGAAAGGGTAGAAGAGACTCTTCAGCTATGGTAAGCAGCTATTCTAGGAGAAGGCCACTCCAAAATCAAACATTTGTTCTCTAGTCTTGGGTAGTGCCATAACCTCTGTACCATGGCCTTCCACTGTCTTGGGTTAGAGTTCTCTTGCCTGAGGGTACAATCGAGCACACTGTTTTATCTAATTTATCTTCCTCTTTGTTAAAGTTTTTATAGTTTTTATAGAAATATTTATTTTAATGTTGTTACTATACTTTATTTCCTTTCATCACAGGGCTATTTTCCCTGTTGGAGCCCTTGGGCTTATAGCATCCTACTTTTCCAACTAGGGTTGTAGTTTAGCATTTAATAATAATAATAATAATAAAAATAATATTAATCTTTTGTACGTCATTCAGTTAGTTCTTCGAGCACGTTGCATAAGATTTTTCATGACTCATTCCACCCTTTGCGTTCACTTCTGCCAGACCGTAATATACTGTACTTGTGTAAGGTATAAAGTTAATTCTAATAATCTTGCCTTCATCATCGAGCGCAATGCTACACAGTAATCTATTAGTTTTATTCCAGCTGTGAATATATCATGCGCGCTTTAAATTCAAGTTTTCTAAATATTATTTTTCATTTTCTTGAATTATAGATGACTTTTTTTTTCTTTAAATAATACTATAACAATCTACATTTTTAATTCTTGTTTTTAATAAAATAACATTTTATAGGCTATGCTATGTTGCTCTTTTGTTTGACGCTCCAATAGAAAGCTAAACATTAACCACATTCTATGAAAGTAAATTTGCAATAGAGACGAAGTTGCAAGTTGACATACGTATATCTCCATTTTGCAATTCTTTATGTTTTCTATGTTTCTGAATGCTACTGTTAATACGTTAATAAAAATAACAACCATAATCGTAAGTAGTAGTAGTAGTAGTAGTAGTAGTAGTAGTAGTAGTAGTAGTAGTAGTAGTAGTAGCAGTAGTAGTAGTAGTAGTAGTAGTAGTAGCAGCAAGAGATTACTACTTCACCAAAAAAAATAAATTTTCTGTAAAATTAAACTGATGTATATACTGAAACAAGAATCTCTCTCTCTCTCTCTCTCTCTCTCTCTCTCTCTCTCTCTCTCTCTCTCTCTCTCTCTCTCTCTCTCTCTCTCTCGTAGTAGTAGTAGTAGTAGTAGTAGTAGTAGTTATAGTAACAGTTATAGTATTAGTAATCAGTAGCAAGAGATTACTATTCCACAAAATAATAAATTTTCTTAAAATGAAATTGATTTATACAATAACAAGATACTCTCTCTCTCTCTCTCTTCTCTCTCTCTCTCCTCTCTCTCTCTCTCTCTCTCTCTCTCTCTCTCTCTCTCTCTCGTAGTAGTAGTAGTAGTAGTAGTAGTGGTAGCAGCAGCAGCAAAGGATTACCATTCAACAAAATAAATTTTCTTTAAAATGACATTGATTCATACAGTAACAAGTAAACCTCTTCTCTCTCTCTCTCTCTCTCTCTCTCTCTCTCTCTCTCTCGTGGTAGTAGTAGTAGTAGTAGTAGTAGTAGTAGTAGTAGTAGTAGTAGCAGCAGCAAAAGATTACTATTCCGCAAAATAAATTTTCTTTAAAATGATATTAATTCATATAGTAACAAGTAAACCTCTTCTCTCTCTCTCTCTCTCTCTCTCTCTCTCTCTCTCTCTCTCTCTCTCTCTCTCTCTCTCTCTCGTGGTAGTAGTAGTAGTAGTAGTAGAAGCAGCAAAAGATTACTCTTCAGCAAAATAAATTTTCTTTAAAATGACATTGATTCATACAGTAACAAGTAAACCTCTTCTCCCTCTTCTCTCTCTCTCTCTCTCTCTCTCTCTCTCTCTCTCTCTCTCTCTCTCTCTCTCTCGTAGTAGTAGTAGTAGTAGTAGTAGTAGTAGCAAAAGATTACTATTCAGCAAAATAAATTTTCTTTAAAATTATATTGATTCATAAAGTAACAAGTAAACCTCTTCTCCCTCTTCTCTCTCTCTCTCTCTCTCTCTCTCTCTCTCCTCTCTCTCTCTCTCTCTAGTAGTAGTAGTGGTAGTAGTAGTAGTAGTAGTAGTAGTAGTAGTAGTAGTAGTAGTAGTAGTAGTAGCAGCAGCAGCAGCAAAAGATTACTATTCAGCAAAATAAATTTCTTTAAAATATTGATTTATACAGTAACAAGTAAACCTCTTCTCTCTCTCTCTCTCTCTCTCTCTCTCTCTCTCTCTCTCTCTCTCTCTCTCTCTCTCTCCAAGGCTGGGTAGCATCTAATGACCGTATTACATAACCGGAGACGTGATTTAGAATGCTACGCAGCTCGAATCCGAAACCACGAAAAACATGACAGAAATGATGTTAGCTCAATTTATGCCACGTATAAAGCCAAAGACATTTATAAGATCTGATATAAAAAAAAATGGTCGTTTCTCCATCGAGTTATTTCTTTGCCTTATAATTTTATATGTGAAAGATCTGTTTATATATTGGTATTGTTATTAGAATATTTTATTCTATTTGTTCATTGTTTCTCGTATAGTTTATTTCTTTATTTCCTTTCCTCACTGGGATATTTTTCCCTGTTGATGCCCTTGGGCTTATAGAATCATGCTTTTCAACTAGGGTTGTAGCTTAGCTTATAATAATAATAATAATAATAATAATAATAATAATAATAATAATAATAATAATAATAATAACTGGACCCTTTTCAATAGTTTACGTGTTAAAGTTGAGCAAAATACAAAACCATAAAAGGGTTAATACTCTGTAATCCCCCGGGCTAAATAATACTCTATGTAATATTAAATTCAGGTAATTGATTAGGATTATGAGGACAAACAACATAAAAAAATACCATATAACGATATTAACAGCAAAAACAAAAAAAAGATGGAAATAGAATCAAGAATAGTTAATAAAGAAGACAAATACAACCATAGAAACAACAGTAGTAAATGAAAGAAGACACATACAACCATAGAAACAACAGTAGTAAATGAAAGAAGACAAATACAACCATAGAAACAACAGTAGTAAATTAAGAAGAGAAATACAACCATAGAAACAACAATAGTTAATAAAGAAGACAAAAACAACCATAGAAACAACAACAGTATATTAAAGGACACAAATACAACCATAGAAACAACAATAGTAAATTAAAGAAGACAAATACAACCATAGAAACAACAACAGTAAATCAAAGAAGACAAATACAACCATAATAACAACAGTAGTAAATTAAAGAAGACAAATACAACCATAGAAACAACAACAGTAAATCAAAGAAGACAAATACAACCATAATAACAACAGTAGTAAATTAAAGAAGACAAATACAACCATAGAAACAACAATAGTTAATAAAGAAGACAAATACAACCATAGAAAAAACAATAGTAAACTAAAGAAGACAAATACAACCATAGAAACAACAAAAGTAAATAAAAATAGGAATACAGTCATAGAACCAATAGAGAAGAAAACCTACATTAAAAAAATATATATACCAATATGATAACGATACTGATAACATAAAAAAAAAATCATGAAAATAAATAAAAATAGAATAAAAAAAAGATTAATACAGCTACGGAAACAATAATAGCATCAACCAATAGCAAATAAGAATATTGATAAAACCATAGAAACAACAATAACAAAAAGTGGAAACTGACAGCATAAAAAAATTATGGTAACAGAATCAACAATAGTAAATAAAAAATTTAATATAGCAGTAAAAACATCACCAGTGAATATAGAGATGAACACAACCGTAAGAACAGAAATAGCAACCCAAGAAATAATATTTTGTCGATTCTGTTACCATCATTTCTTTAGGTTTTCAGTTCCCCCTTTCTGCTATTAAAGATTTGAATATAACCATAGAAAGAATAGCATAAAACAGTGAATAAACAGATGAAAACAGCAGTAGAAACAGAAACAGCAACCCAAGAAGTAATATTTTGTCAATTCTTTTACCATCATTTCTTTAGGTTTTCAGCCCCCCCCCCCCTTCCTGCTATTAAAGCTTTGAATATAACCATAGAAAGAATAGCATACAACAGTGAATAAACAGATGAAAACAGCAGAAACAGAAACAGCAACCAAAGAAGTAATATTTTGTCGATTCTGTTACCATCATTTCTTTAGGTTTTCAGTTCCCCCTTTCTGCTATTAAAGATTTGAATATAACCATAGAAAGAATGGCATACAACAGTGAATAAACAGATGAAAACAGCAGTAGAAACAGAAATAGCAACCCAAGAAGTAATATTTTGTCGATTCTGTTATCATTTCTTTAGGTTTTCAGCCCCCCCCCCCCTTTCTGCTATTCAAGATTTAAATATAACCATAGAAGGAATCGCATAAAACAGTGAATAAATAGATGAAAACAGCAGTAGAAACAGAAATAGCAACCCAAGAAGTAATATTTTGTCGATTCTGTTACCATCATTTCTTTAGGTTTTCAGTTCCTCCCCTTTCTGCTATTCAAGATTTGAATATAACCGTAGAAAGAATAGCATAAAACAGTGAATAAACAGATGAAAACAGCAGTAGAAACGATAATAAAAACCAAAGAAATAATAATATCTGAAAGGGGAAACTGACAGCATAAAAAATATGGTATAAGAATAAACGTATCAGAAATCAACATTACTAAATAGAAATGTGAATATAACCATAGAAACAAAAGCATATTATTATTATTATTATTATTACTTGCTAAGCTACAACCTAAGTTGGAAAAGCAGGATGCTACAAGCCCAGGGGCTCCAACAGGGAAAATAGCTCAGTGAGGAAAGGGAACAAGGAAAAATAAAATTTTTTAAGAAGAGCAACAATATTAAAATAAATATCACTTTATAAACTATAAAAACTTAACAAAACAAGAGGAAGAGAAATAAGATATAAGATAGAACAGTGAATAAATGAACAAAGCCGTAGGAACACCGACAGAAACCCAAGACACAATAATAAGAGATTGGGAGACAGCAAGAAGACGCCTCAGAAGAACGAGGGAAGAGAGGCAGCCAGCCAACCAGCGTGGATGTCCCTCCGAACATTGTGGCCAGAGTCATCCACTTTAAGGGAGGAGGAGGAGGAGGAGGAGGAGAAGGAGGAGGAGGAGGAGGAGGGAGGAGGAGGAAGAGAAGAGGAAAGGTTTCCGCTGGAGGAAAACAAACCTTGAGGCGAAGATCTTTCCCGTCTTGGTTGAAATTATATATTTTAGAGAAGAGAAGAACCATTTAAATAAAAAAAAGATTTGTTTAGAAAAAAAAATTATGATACAATGCATTGTAGAGCCAGCTTTCTTCATACGCTGTTGTTTGAGCTACAGAGTAATCTTGGTTTGTTTTTATCATTGGTATATTCATCGTTTGATATATCTTACAATTTTAATCCTTTTCTATATATAATTTGAGCTACAGAATAATATTGGTTTATTTTCATCATAAGGATAATCTGCGTATGATATATCTTACAATTTTTAATCCTTTTCTATGTAATAATAACAATAACAACAAACAACAACAACAACAATAATAATAATTATAATAATAAATAATAATAATAATGTTAAAGACATTACAAACTATTGGTGATCTCTTGCATAACGATAAGTTAAAATCAAAACACTAGTAATTAACATGTAAGCAACAGGTTAGATCTAACATCGAATGATTAACCTGTGAATCCAAGGGTATGGAAGCTACTTATCAAAATTAATGTTATTAACACAAGACAGGCAATCTATATCGAAATTCAAACTCGAAGAACATGAAAGGTTAAGGTCCAGTAAACAGATTTTTGACATACCCACACTGCCAAGCAATAGGGCAGACTAACTACCTTGTTAAACGAGAGAGAGAGAGAGAGAGAGAGAGAGAGAGAGAGAGAGAGAGAGAGAGAGAGAGTTAGTTTTTTAAATTTGGAACGTTTCACTATATCTGGTTATTTTTATATTTCTTACGAGAAAGGAAAAAATAACGTGGGAGAGAGAGAGAGAGAGAGAGAGAGAGAGAGAGAGAGAGAGAGAGAGAGAGAGAGAGAGAGAGAGAGAGCCAGCCAGCCTTACGCAACAGCGGCTTTGTTCGCCCGTAACCGAAAAAAAAGGATACCTAGTTATGTAACAGAAAACGGAGATGGTAGCAGATAACTTGGCAGGTAAGCGGGGGAGGAGGGGGGACTATTTTGGATTTCGGAATCGTCGAGATAGTGTAGGGCCAAGCGTCGCTTCCCCACCCCACCTCACCCCCAGGAGACTACAGCTGGTTGTGGATCGCCCGCCCCCTTTTCCCCAACACGCTCTCTCTCTCTCTCTCTCTCTCTCTCTCTCTCTCTCTCTCTCTCTCTCTCTCTCTCTCTCTCTTCCAGTTCGACGCAATAAGGAAAGTACCCACGCCGTCTGCTAACTGCCTCGGAAGGATACGGAATAGGCTCGAGGCGATCCACTTAACATTTTCACATCTCAAACTTAAAGCAGATTACAGCACTCGAAACAGATTAGCTTTGGAATAATGACCTACTGAGTACTATGAACGATCCGGTGACCCAATTTCCTACTCCGCATGATTTTCCATTCTAGGGGAAGACATGAGCTTTAAGCTAGGCGAGATTTCGGGGGCGTCTTAACGAAACGGATCTCTTGCCGCGAAGGAGATGGATTTGAATATTGATGAGTAAAACATATTTAATGATAGCTTTACCTTTACGAGAAAAATTTCAGGATTGATTGATTGATTGGGAGTTTTCTGGCATCATGACATCGAAGGTCATTAACGCCGATATTGTTTATTATAGATATTTAAAGAATATTCAATTAAATCACATATTTCATGATTGATTGATTTGGAATTTTCTGGCATCCCGACAACAAAGGCCATTAACTTCCATACCGTTTATTAAAAATAAAGAATAAAAGAATATCCAATTAAAACCATGAAAGCGAAGATGTACTAATAAAATTTAAATAGCTTTCAGAAGACCACCTGATATAAATCTAAAAATAGCGCTAGCCTAGTACAACATATCTCGCCCAAGAATCTTGGCAAGGGTTAAAGAATAAAAGAATATTCAATTAAAACCATAAAAGCGATGTATTAATAAAATTTAAATAGCTTTCAGAAGACCTTCTTCCGATATAAATCTAAAAATAGCGCTAGCCTAGTACAACATATCTCGCCCAAGAATCTTGGCAAGGATGAACCAAATTTCAGGACGTCGGTAATCTAAGCACAAGGCAAGAGAAGAAGCCGGACATGTTTCCCACACATCAATAGCCTCTCTGGAAAATATTAGCCATAAAAAATATTATTTGGATATAAGTTTTTTACTGAGCATAGAATACTATCATTAGCGTAAGAATTTTATACAAAAGATTAACATAATGCTACTATAAATAATGAGAGGGGCACTCAGTAGAACGCAGACCTCCTCAGCATCAACTTATTTCTCGACCTTTTGTTCGACCTTAACGTTGACCTTTGACCTTGACAAGTATTGATTGGCGTGGATCTTCATACACTCAAATATGAACCAAGTTTGAAGTTTATGTGACAACCATGTCCAAACTTATAGCTGGTTACGTGAATTGAACATTTTCTTTGATCTTGACCTTGACCTTGATTCTGACCTTCTAAAATTTAATCATTTCCAGCTTTTTACATAGCAGTTAATCCCTGCAAGTTTCATTACTCTACGATTAAAATTGTGGCCAGAAAGCTGTTCACAAACAAACACACACACACACAAACAGGTGTGAAAGCATAACCTCCTTCCAACTTCCTTGGTGGAGGTAACAAGCTATTCAAGACAGTCAAATTACCCATTCTAATGCACCCTTATAATAAACAATGTAATCATTCAAATTAAAGAGTTAAATATTTTCGAAGAAAAAATTTAAGAGAAAACATTTATTTGCAAAATTTATGACCTACGTATTACCTTTATTAAGAAGTCAGTATGACACCGAAAGATCTGACGCACGGTATTTTCGTAATTTCGTGTTTTATACGCTCATTCGTTCCTTCGTTTAAGAACGCCTTGAAGACACGGGCTCTTGCTGGATCTAAGGCAGCCCGTAAATTTTACAAGCTGTCTTCATAAAGGGTTAAAGGTTTAAAGATCGCTCATGAATGGCAGAGGCAGTGACATTGCCCTATCTAGAGATTGGCCATATACACATATGATCAGTGGCCAAGCCGCCTCTCCACCCAAGCTAGGACCAAGGAGGGCCAGGCAATGGCGGCTGATGACTCAGCAGATAGACCTAAGGGCTCTCCCAAACACCCCCATTATTAGCTCACAAGGACGGTGAGGTTGCAGCGACCAATGGAACAAGAGAGTTTGAGCTGAACTCGAAACCCAGTCTGGCGATTAACCAGTCAGGGACGTTACCGCATCGGCTACCACAATAAGGTACAGTTGGCTTCATTAATTACGGTACACTTCACGAGAGGTTAAGAAGACGTCTGACAGCAGTATATTATATAGTAGTAGGTAACGTGTGTAACAAAAGTTAACAGCCCTTCGTAAAATGAATAAAAATGCTTTAGGTCACGTGTTAACAAGCGAAGCGACTTCGTTTTCAGCGTTGCATATAGTTTCTCTTCTGCTAAAAGGCGCTACATTCCACAATCTCTTTTATTATTATGATATACACATTTACAATCTTACAATTTATAACATATATACTGTACATCATATATAAATGAAAAAAAAAATTATTCTACATATACTGTATTAACATTAGCAATTTTTAATATTTATCTAAATAAGTTTTCAATAAAAAAAAATATATCGAGTCGTGAACACTTTTTTAATAGAATTTCTTAATCATATTTTATTTACATTAAACGTATTCACCATTCTACTTTCAATATATATAAGTGATTGCGGGTCAGTACTTAAAAATTCTAAGTATCTCCTTAACTACCCGAGAAGTGTACCGGAATTCTTGAAGGCAACTGTACATTAATCTATGATTTAACAGTATGTACCAATAAAAAAATTCAGTCTTTACCAATAAAAAAAAATTCAGTCTTTCCCAAAAAAAAAATTCAGTCTTTACCAATAAAAAAATTCAGTCTTTACCAATTAAAAAAATTCAGTCTTTACCAATAAAAAAATTCAGTCTTTACCAATAAAAAAATTCAGTCTTTACCAAGACCATCTTTTTTTTCTAATAACTAATGTATGTTGTGTGGCCAATGAATAAATAATCGTATAGATGTTAGTTTGTTTTATTATCATTATTATTATTAGTATTATTATTATTATAATTATTATTAACCAAGCTACAACCCTAGTTGGAAAAGAAGGATGCTATAAGCCAAAGGGCTACAATAGGGAAAAATAGCCCAGTGGGGAAAGGAAATAAGGAATAAATAAACGATTTAAGAAGTAATGAAAAATGTTAATATTTTAAAAATATTAACAACATTAAAACAGATACTTGATATGTAAACTATAAAAGGACTTATGCCAGCCTGTTCAACATAGAAACATTTCCTGCGAATTTGAACTTTTTGAAGTCCTTCTGACCAGACAGCACAACATTGGATCCTTCTCTCTGGTTACGGTTCATTTTCCCTTTGCTTACACATACACTCAATAGTCTGGCATATTCTTTACATATTCTCCTCTGTCCCCATACACCTGACAAGGCTGAGATTACTAAACAATTCTTCTTCACCCAAGGGGTTAACTACTGCACTGTAATTGTTCAGTGGCCACTTTCCCCTTTCTAAGGGTAGAAGAGGCACTCCAAAATTAAACCATTGTTCTCTAGTCTTGGGTAGTGCCATAGCCTCTGTACCATGGTCTTCCCCTGTCTTGGGTTAGAGTTCTCTTGCTTGAGGGTACACTCGGGCACACTATTCTATCTTATTTCTCCTCCTCTTGTCTTGTTAAAGTTTATATAGTTTATATAATATATAGTTATTTTAATGTTGTTACTCTTCTCAAAATATTTTATTTTTCCTTGCTTCCTTTCCTCACTGGGCTATTTTCCCTGTTGGGGCCCCTGGGCTTATGGCATCTAGCTTTTCCAACTGGGGTTGTACCTTAGCAAGTAATAATAATAATAATAATAATAATAATAATAATTAGGAAGATCATTCAAAAACTTGATCACAGCTGGAATAAAACGTCTAGAGTACTGTGTTAGTATTGAGACTCATGATGGAGTTTTGTAACAGCTACAAAAAAAAAAAAAAAAAAATAAAAAAAAAAAAATAAAAAATAAATAAATAAATAAATAAATAAATAAATAAATATGAGTATTGAAGAATTTTACACAATTAACAAGAGCAAAAAAAAAAAAAATATTTCAATTGAGTATTAAAGAATTTTACACAATTTAACAATAGCTGGATGTATATGCAGCACCTTGGGACAAATGAGATTGATTAGGTGCCGAGCTTCCTACAACCTGAAGGTCTTACGAAGTGACGCGCACAGCCTAAACGATTGAAACAGCGATTACCATACGACAAAGACGTCCTTGGATTAATCACACGCACTCCATAATGCATAGACGATCTCTTTATAGAAATAAATAAGTCACCGGAACATGATCGGCCCACGTATCATGACCTATAAAACACACTTGTCAACAAGTCGCGAAACAATGGAACATCGACAGAGAGGTGTTCAATATCTTTATTCCCGGGAGTCTAAAAACAGAATCTGAGCCTTTTGATTCTGTTGTGTACTGCCTTTGTAACGAGGACTTTGATGAATTACGGGTGAGAGTGAGAGAGAGACACACACACCGGCTGGATTCAAAAGGGCTTATGCCGGCGGCGTCCTCGTCACGAATGGATACGTCAGCGGATAGGATACGAGTTTTCTCTCAATGATATGTCACGTCCTATTTAAGTACACTGTTAAAAAATGAAAATTCCTGGCAACATTTATTCCAGGATTTCTACCGTTTTAAAAACTGATATATTGACGTAAAGGAGTGATATTACGGTCACCAACCCGTAAAACATAATAACAAAATGGGGTAAAATTACGGTCACCCGTATTTTACTGAAATACAGCTGAGAACGGAGAATTTCCGATTAAAATTACAGAATTTTTTAACAGTGTAGGAATGGCTTCATGACGTCATTTATAATAAAGGGATTAAGCATTAGTACTTTAAAAACTTTAAATGGCAATGAAATAAAGAAGCATTTTTTAAACCAGATTGAAATCTTTAAAGAACAGAGTACATATATGAAAAAGAGAAATAAAAAATTAAATTCTGATAATCAATAAATTAATAAATTCATAAAAGTCAAAAGAACTACATATACTTAATAGTTCATGGTAACTAATATCAATGGATCGAAAGTTAAAAGGAAGTACTGTAAATATTGTGTATGCATGTATGTATATGTATTGATGTAAGCATCTGCATATGTATGTACATAAATGTATGCATAAATACTCACACGCACACATACACAGGAGGAAGAGGAAGAGGAGGAGGAGGAGGAGGAGACATTCACTATCACTAACAAAATCACTAAATCTATGTTTTATGGACACCATGTAATTATCTTTCTTACTCTTACATTTAGTTTAGACGAGGAACCTATATATCTACAGACGACTGCTGTTTACCCTTTCTTTAAAATGGCATGAAAATGGAGTTAAAAATCACTCGAACACGGCGTGACCATTGCATGTGTGGCATATAGGCACCATATGGGCACCACATGACTTATGTTGCGCTTGTCCACAAAAATTATTATACAGGTAGAGAGGGAAACTGTTGCTCTCAGACCGATACAATACTCGTAGCCCAATTTTAATTTTTATGCTCGTATACCGATTTGCTCGTATTCAGAATTACTAGTATACTGATTATATTATTATTAAAAGCCAAGCTACAACCCTAGTTAGAAAAGCAAGATGCTATAAGCCCATGGCCTTCAACAGGAAAAAAAAGCCCAGTGAGGAAAGGAAATAAGGAAATAGATAAGCTACCAGAGACGTATTGAATAATCAAAATAAAATATTTTAAGAACAGTAACAACATTAAATTAGATATCTTATATATAAACTATAAAAATTCAAACCAATCAAGAGGAAGAGAAACAAGATAGAACAGCGTGCCCAAGTGTACTTACATATACATACATATGTATTTTTATTTGTATATATTAAAACCACTAAAAGTCAAAGGAAAAGAGCTGATTGTAGTTATTTCTTTCGTCTATTGACAAAAAAGGACTTACAAGTCCAGACTAATTCCAACTGAGACTTTTAACTTTTCCTTTCATAATACACACAGTATTTCATATTCATCACACACACACACACAAAGGAGAAAGGTCAAAGCAAGCTAGGTAAAGCAGTACAAACACCACCTCCTAATCCCAAGCAAATTCCAAATCTAAAAAAAAAAAAAAAAAAAAAAAAAAAAAAAAAAAAAAAAAAAAAAAAAAAAACCAGTAAATATGAAAAAGTAAAAAGTAATTATCAGGATTATGTAAAGCTACTTCAAAGTACCGTGCATAAAAGCCAACTTCTTTTTTCCTGTACTCTTCGTGGCACTTACTCGTGTTATCACAGTACCTATTCATGTTTTAATAATTCATTATTCATCGAACAGTGTTTTGATCTTTTTTTTTTTATTATGTACATATTCGTTCCTTGGATACTAAGTATAGAGAATTAAGTACATGTACTCTTTAGAGTTAGACGAATGTTGCACAATCTAAGTACACACATAATCAGAGGCAACCGAGATTATTACTAGCCAAGCTACAACCCTATTTGGAAAAGCAATGCTATAAGCCCGAGGGCTCCAACAGGGAAAAATAGCCCGGTGAGGAGAGGAAATAAGGAAATAAATAAATGATGAGAATAAATTAAAAATATATCATTCTAAAAACAGTACCAGCATCAAAACAGATATGTCCTATATAAACTATTAACAACGTCAAAAGGATATATGTCATATATAAACAATAAAAAAGACTCATGTCAGCCTGGTCAACATAAAAAACATTTGCTTCAACTTAGAACTTTTGAAGTTCTACTGATTCAACTACCCGATTAGGAAGATCATTCCACAACTTGGTAACAGCTGCAATAAAACTTCGAGAATACTATGTAGTATTGAGCCTCATGATGGAGAAGCCATTACACATTTACTACATCCCTTGAATTCACAACGACATCGGTTTTCTTTCATAGAGAACTTCAAACAAACTATGGTACTTCGACTATATAAGAGTCTTTGCTCGAGCCCATGAACGAGAACTCCGTCAGGTCAACTGAACTATTGCAAAAGGCTATATAATCTACTCCCAGTTGTCTTTTAACACAGTGCCAATGTATCAAGACAGGAAAATGGTGGTATTTTGCAAATGATAGTATGGTTATACTAATTATACATACACAGTAAGTGTATATATATACATACTTTATATATATATTATATATATACTATATATATATATGTATATATGTGAATATATATGTATACATACATATATATGCATATATATACACACACATATATATATATATATATATACATATACAAGTGTATGTATATATATATATATATATATATATGTATATATATATATATATATATATATATATATATATATAAACTGTATATATATATATATATATATATATATATATATATATATATATATATATACATAAATATATATATATATATATATATATATATATATATATATATATATATATATATATATATATATATTTACACACATATCTAAATATATATACTGTATAATATACATATATATACACACATATATAAGTATATATATTATATATACACATACATACATACATACTTATACATTATTTTTACCCATCTTAACATTCAATATTCACATTTAAACTGCCACCGAGCCAACATAGACTCACAAATAAACGATAGTAAAGTAACAGCTTCTCACATGAAAAAAAAACACTAAACGAATAAAAAAAATTCTAGCCTCTTTTTCCAGTAATTGGTCAGGGGTCATAAATTATGATAGCCATTACTAACCGGAATTGACCAGAGAAGAGATTGGCTCATCTCATTAATATTAGTGGGGTGTTTATACTATGCATGTTTTATCTTAAATATTCTAAACAGGAATTTTAAACTTTACACGTGGTTGTATAAACCTCGTGATGATAAGCGTACATTATTATTATTATTATTATTGTTATTATTATTATTATTATTATTAATAATATCAAAATTATTATTATCATTATTATTATTTTTATTAATAATAATAATAATAATAATAATAATAATAATAATAATAATAATATTATTATTAATTATATCAAAACTATTATTATTATTATTATTATTATTATTATTATTATTATTATTATTATCATTATTATTATAATTACTAACTAAGCTATACCCCTAGTTGTAGTTCGGAAAGCAAGATGCTATAAGCCCGAGGGCTTCAAACGGGAAAAATAGCCCGGCGAGGAAAGGATATAAGGAAATAAATAAACGATATAAGAAGTAAAGCACAAAATAAATATTACAAAAACATTAAAATATAATTGTCTTCTGATAACAGAGATGATGATTTTAATGATATTTATAATAATAATAATAATAATAATAATAATAGTTATTATTATTATTAATAAAGATAATTAACTATGGATAATTAATGTACGCGACCCGTAAAAAAAAAAACGGCTAAACTATTTATGGATATGCACAGACAAGCAAACCCCTCTCATCAAGGTATGACTACTTTTCCTCACTCAACTACCGAGCGACGGGGGAGAGCTAAGCGCTCGAAAAGATAATATATATATATATATATATATATATATATATATATATATATATATATATATATATATATATATATATATATATATATAAAGAGAGAGAGAGAGAGAGAGAGAGAGAGAGAGAGAGAGAGAGAGAGAGAGAGAGAGAGAGAGAGAGAGAGAGATTAGGGGGGACCCAATAGTGGGTATTATTATTATTATTATTATTATTATTATTATTATTATTATTATTGCTAGCTAAGCTACAGCCCTAGGTGGAAAAGTACAGCAGAATTCTAAAAGCCCAAGAGGGCTCCAACAGGGAAAACAGTACAGGTAGGAAAGGAAATAAGGAAACGTATAGAATAGTGTGTCTGAGTGCACCCTAAATCAAGACATCTCTAACCCAAGACAGTGGGAGAGCATGGTACATAGGCTATGGCACTACCCAAGACTAGAGAACAATGGTTTGATCTTGGAGTATCCTTCTCCTGGAAAAGATGCTCACCATAACTAAAGTCTCTCTTCTACCCTTACAAAGAGAAAAGTAGCCCCTGAATCATTACAGTGCAGTAGTTAGCCCCTTGGGTGAAGAAGAATTGTAAATCTCGGTCTTGTCAGGTGTATGGAGACAGTAGAAGTAAAGAATAGGCCAGACTATTCGCTGTATGTATAGGCAAAGGGAAAACGTACCGTAACCAGAGAGAAGGCTCCAATATAGCACTATCTAGCCAGTCAAAGAACCCCATAACTCTCTAGCGGTAGATATTGAAATTAAATTAGTTATTGCGAATGAAAATATATAAATGGCTGCATCATACTACGTTAATATCCAGATGTATTACGTAGTTACACACACCCAGAGATAACACTTATTTTGAAGCCGTGGTAGAATTTCTGGCAGATGTCTTGTTATACTCCCGTAAATTATTAAGGAAGGTTCTCGGTCTTTCCAGGGAGACAAACACGAGAAAACGATTGGAAAGTGTAGCGTACAAGGAAATGTATTTCCAGGGATACTTAATTATTCCAGTGTTTAATTTTGTTGTGAAAGACGCACTAACGTTCGGTAAACAACGTTGTAGCCTCCTTGGTGATAATAATATAATCATCCGAGTTTTTTTGACAAATTTTGTGAGGCTCCACAAATTGAATAATAATAATAATAATAATAATAATAATCCGAGTTTTTTTGACAAATTTTGTGAGGCTCCACAAATTGAATAATAATAATAATAATAATAATAATAATCCGAGTTTTTTTGACAAATTTTGTGAGGCTCCACAAATTGAATAATAATAATAATAATAATAATAATAATAATAATAATAATAATAATAATAATAATAATAATAATCCAAGTTCTTTGACAAATTTTGTGAGGATCCACAAATTGAATAATAATAATAATAATTTTGTGAGGCTCCACAAATTGAATAATAATAATAATAATAATAATAATAATAATAATAATAATTTCGAGTTTTTTGACAAATTTTTTGAGGATCCACTTATTGAAAAGTTGAACGATTTGAAGTAATCCCATTTAATAATAATAATAATAATAATAATAATTTTGATAAGAGTATTCTTATACTCAGTCATAATGAAAAATAATGAAGGAATACTTTTGGTAAACTAAAATAAGTTACAATTAAACAGCAATGAAAATTTCTAAATATTATTTTTCTTAATCATTTAAAAAAATAGGTTTTAATTCTGAAAAAAAAAAAAATAATAATACCACAGGAGGATAAATAGAAATTTACAAATGGCTAATCAAATGACGAGAAGTTCACGCTACAGTCATTTGTTTAGCCAGTCACTCTCTAAGGTAAGCATCACTTCCTTTCTGTTCGTTAAATATCCGAAACAAAGTGTCTGTAGTCCATTTCTTTTAGCGAGGCATATTTGCACCGACTCGCAGCGGTGCCCGTTTGGCTCGGAAAAGTTTCTTGATCGCTGATTGGTTGGACAAGATAATTCTAACCAATCAGGGATCAGGGAACTTTTCCGAGCTAAAAGGACACCGCTGCGAGTCTGTGCAAATCTGCCTCGCTAAAAGAAATGGACTATAGTCAGTTCTTGAACGGACAACCTTGATAAAACAATTAATTTTGTTACATTTGATTTTTTGGCAAATCTTTTTGCCGTAACTTTGTTCACATTATTAAATATAGTGAAGTAAATAAGAGGAATACTATCCTAAGTCAAGACATTTCCTTCGCCATCCTCGACAACGATAGACAATAAAGAGTATCATGATGTCTTGCATTACTCTTGTGTAATACTGGAAGACAAAGGAGCCTATTGCTAGAGAGAGAGAGAGAGAGAGAGAGAGAGAGAGAGAGAGAGAGAGAGAGAGAGAGAGAGAGAGAGAGATACTTTTTACTTGTAGCTTTTGGTAAACCCCTAAGGACAAATATATATATATATATATATATATATATATATATATATATATATATATATATATATATATGTATGTATATATATATATATATATATATATGTATATATATATATATATATATATATATATATATATATATATATATATATATATATATATATATATACATATATATAACGTATAACAATCAATGTAATGCACTTACAATAGTTGGACACCCGTCAGAAATCTTTGAAAGGAGGTAGATTAAAACCACAGTAGTGTGGGATTGGGTGCAAAACAGACGGATGATATGGATTATGAAAGAGAGTGGCTGCTGCGTATAAGTTCTACGTAGTTCCGGGAAGAAATTGTGAAGCAGCGAGCTAGTTTTTTCTATGTGGCTTCATGTTAGATTCAGCAGTTAAGAACGACGTGGCGATGTTCATGGTTTTGTCTTTCTCCGGATTCGCTATATTGATGAAGCTCCTATTGAAATCTGTTTACAAAAGTAAAATGCATGCGTCAAGCAACTGCGTTCTCAATACTGCAATGTAATTGTTCTGTGGCTACTTTCCTTTGGTAAGGGTAGAAGAGCCTCTTAAGCTATGGTAAGCAGCTCTTCTAAGAGA
>NC_090755.1:82066926-82089426 GCF_036898095.1 Palaemon carinicauda
TATTGTAGGGCAAAGCGTCCCCCCTCCCCTCTTCCTCCACGAGACTACAGCTGGTTGTGGAATCGTCCGCCCCTTCTTCCCCAACACGCTCTCTCTCTCTCTCTCTCTCTCTCTCTCTCTCTCTCTCCTCTCTCTCTCTCTCTCTCTTCCAGTTCGACGCAATAAGGAAAGTACCCACGCCGTCTGCTAACTGCCTCGGAAGGATATGGAATAGGCTCGGGGCGATCCACTTGACATTTTCACATCTCAAACTTCAAGCAGATTACACCACTCGAAACAGATTAGCTTTGGAATAATGACCTACTGAGTACTATGGATGATCCGGTGACCTAATTTCCTACTCCGCATGATTTTCCATTCTAGGGGAAGACATGAGCTTTAAGCTAGGCGAGATTTCGGGGGCGTCTTAACGAAACGGATCTCTTGCCGCGAAGATGGATTTGAATGTTGATGAGTAAAACATAGTTAATGATAGTTTTACCTTTTCGAGAAAAATTTCAGGATTGATTGATTGATTGATTGATTTGGAGTTTTCTGGCATCATGACATCGAAGGTCATTAACGACGATATTGTTTATTATAGATATTTAAAGAATATTCAATTAATTCACAAATTTTATGATTGATTGATTTGGAATTATCTAGCATCCGGATAACAAAATCCATTCACTTCCATACCGTTTATTATAAACAAAGAATAAAAGAATATTCCATTAAAACCATAAAAGCGAAGGTGTACTAATAAAATTTAAATAGCTTTCAGAAGACCTCCTTCTGATATAAACCTAAAAATAGCGCTAGCCTAGTACAACATATCTCGCCCAAGAATCTTGGCAAGGATTAAAGAATAAAAGAATATCCAATTAAAACCATAGAAGCGAAGATGTATTAATAAAATTTAAATAGCTTTCAGAAGACCTTCTTCTCATAAAAATCTAAAAATAGCGCTAGTCTAGTACAACATATCTCGCCCAAGAATCTTGGCAAGGATTAAAGAATAAAAGAAAATTCAATTAAAACCATAAAAGCGAAGGTGTACTAATAAAATTTAAATAGCTTTCAGAAGACCACCTGATATAAATCTAAAAATAGCGCTAGCCTAGTACAACATATCTCGCCCAAGAACCTTGGCAAGGATTAAAGAATAAAAGAAAATTCAATTAAAACCATAAAAGCGAAGGTGTACTAATAAAATTTAAATAGCTTTCAGAAGACCTTCTTCTCATAAAAATCTAAAAATAGCGCTAGTCTAGTACAACATATCTCGCCCAAGAATCTTGGCAAGGATTAAAGAATAAAAGAAAATTCAATTAAAACCATAAAAGCGAAGGTGTACTAATAAAATTTAAATAGCTTTCAGAAGACCACCTGATATAAATCTAAAAATAGCGCTAGCCTAGTACAACATATCTAGCCCAAGAATCTTGGCAAGGATGAACCAAATTTCAGGACGTCGGTAATCTACGCGCAAGGCAAGAGAAGAAGCCGGACATGTTTCCCACACATCAATAGTCTCTCTGGAAAATATCAGCCATAAAAAAATATTATTTGGATATAAATTTTCTACTGAGCATAGAATACTATCATTAGCGTAAGAATTTTATACAAAAGATTAACATAATGCTACTACAAATAATGAGAGGGGCACTCAGTAGAGCGCAGACCTCCTCCGCGTCATCTTATTTCTCGACCTTTTGTTCGACCTTAACGTTGACCTTTGACCTTAACAAGTATTAATTGGCGTGGATTTTCATACACTCAAATATGAACCAAGTTTGAAGTCTCTGTGACAACCATGTCCAAACTTATGGCTGATTACGTGAATTGAACATTTTCTTTGATCTTGACCTTGACCTTGATTCTGACCTTCTAAAATGTAATCATTTCCAGCGTTTTAAATAACAGTTAATCCCTGCAAGTTTCATTACTCTACGATTAAAATTGTGGCCAGAAAGCTGTTCAAAAACAAACACACAAACAAACAGGTGTGATAACATAACCTCCTTCCAACTTCGTTGGTGGAGGTAACAAGCTACTTGAGACAGTCAAATTACCCATTCTAATGCACCCTTATAATAAACAATGTAATCATTCAAATTAAAGAGTTCCAATGAATATAATCGAAGACAAAATTTAAGAGAAAACATTTATTTGCAAAATTTATAATCTATGTATTATCTTTATAAAGAAGTCAGTATGACACGGAAAGATCTGAGGCACAGTATTTTCGTAATTTCGTGTTTTATATGCTCATTCGTTCGTTCGTTTAAGAAGGCTGTGACGGGCCGAGAGAGGGTTGTGAACTCAAAGGCAGGATGCAATCAACTGAGTACTATATTAAAGAACACTCTCCTTTATATACAAAACCTCAAGGCAACAGGAAAATACATGTTCGAGGAAATGACAATGTTACAGAGGAAAACCGGAGACATGATTATTCAGTTTCTTTTTAGTGTGAGGGAAGAGCGCAGATACAAGCATAATATATACAAAATAATTTATGTACGATCGTGTAACACACGGTTGGTACAAGGCCTTGAAGACACGGGCTCTTGCTGGATCTAGGGCAGCCCGTAAATTTTACATGCTGTCTTCATAAAAAGTTAAAGCTTTAAAGATCGCTCATGAATGGCAGAGGCAGTGACATTGCCCTATATAGAGACTGACCATATACACATATGATCAGCGCCCAAGCCACCTCTCCACCCAAGCTAGGACCAAGGAGGGCCAGGCAATGGCGGCTGATGACTCCGCAGATAGACCTAAGGGCTCCCCCCCCCAAACCACCCATTATTAGCTCACAAGGATGGTGAGGTTGCAGTGACCAAAGGAACTAGAATGTTTGAGCTGGACTCGAACCCCAGTCTGGCGATTAACCAGTCAGGGACGTTACCGCATCGGCCACCACAATAAGGTACAGTTGGCTTCATTAATTACGGTACACTTCACGAGAGATTAAGAAGACGTCTGACAGAAGGTAACGTTGTTTAGCTAAAGTTAACAGCCCTTCGTAAAATGAATAAAAATGCTCTAGGTCACATGTTAACAAGCGAAGCGACTTCGTTTAACAGCGTTGTCGACAGTTTCTCTTCTGCTAAAAGGCGCTATGTGCCACAATCTCTTTTTTTTATTATTATGAAATACGCATTTATAATCTTACAATTTATAACATATATACATCATATTAAATCACATGAAAAAAAAAATTATTTTACATATACTGTATTCACATTTGCAATTTTTAATATTTATCTAAATATGTTTTCAATAAAAAAAAATATATCGAGTCGTGAATACTTTTTTAATAGATTTTTTAATCATATTTTATTTACATTAAACTTATTCACCATTCTACTTTTAATATATGTAAGTAATTGCGGGTCAGTACTTAAAAATTCTAAGTTGTGGCCTGATTGGTAACGTCTCTGCCTGGTGTTTGCCAGACGCGGGTTCGAGTCCTGCTCAGAAACGTTAGTGCCATTCGTGTCTGCAACCTTACCATCCTTGTGAGCTAAGGTTGGGGGGTTTGGGGGAGCCTATAGGTCTATCTGCTCAGTCATCAGCAGCCACTGCCTGATCCTCCCTGGTCCTAGCTTGGGCGGAGAGGAGGCTTGGGCGCTGATCATATAATATATGGTCAGTCTCTAGGACACAATCCTGCTTGATAGGGCAATGTCACTGTCCCTTGCCTCTGCCATTCATGAGCGACCTTTAAACCTTTAAATCTTTAAAGTGTACCGGAATTAATGAAGCCAATTGTACATTAATCTATGATTTAACAGTATGTACCAATAAAAGAATTCAGTCTTTATCAAGACCAACTTTTTTTTCTAATAACTAATGTATGTTGTGTGGGCAATGAATAAATAGTCGTATAGATTTTAGTTTGTTTTATTATTATTATTATTATTATTATTATTACTAACCCTGCTACAACCCTAGTTGGAAAAGCAAGATGATATAAGCCATGCCTTCTCCATCATGAGGCTCAATACTACACAGTATTCTAGAAGTTTTATTTCAGCTGTTACCAAGTTGTGGAATGATCTTCCTAATCGGGTAGTTGAATCAGTAAAACTTCAAAAGTTCAAAGTTGCAGCAAATGTTTTTATGTTGACCAGGCTGACGTGAGTCTTTTTATTGTTTATATATGGCATATCTGTTTTTGACGTTGTTGATAGTTTATATAGGATATATCTGTTTTGACGCTGTTACTGTTTTTTAGAATGATATATTGTTAATTTTCTCTCATCATTTATTTATTTCCCTATTTCCTTTCCTCACTGGGCTATTTTTCCCTATTGGAACCCTTAGGCTTATAGCATCTTGCTTTTCCAACTAAGGTTGTAGCTTGGCTAGTAATAATAATAATAATAATAATAATAATAATAATAATAATAATAATAATAATAATAATAATAATAGCCCAGTGGGGAAAGGAAATAAAGAAATAAATAAACGATATAAGAAGTAATGAAAAATCTAAATATTTTAAAAACATTAACAGTAAACCAGATACTTGATATGTAAACTATAAAAGGACTTATGTAAGCCTGTTCAACATAGAAACATTTCCTGCGAATTTGAACTTTTTGAAGTTCTACCGATTCAACTACCCGATTAGGAAGATCATTCCACAACTTGGTAACAGCTGGAATAAAACGTCTAGAGTACTGTGTTAGTATTGAGCCTCATGATGGAGTTCTGTAACAGCTACAGAACTACAAATTGAAAAAAAAATCAATTGGGTATTGAAGAATTTTACAAAATTAACAATAGCTGGATGTATATATTGATGTCTATATATATATATATATATATATATATATATATATATATATATATATATATATATATATATATATATATATATATATATATATATATATTATATATATATATATTATATATATATATATATATATTATATATATATATTATATATATATATATATATATATATATATATATTATATATATAATATATATATATATATATATATATATATATATATATATATATATATATATATATATATGTCCTTTCGTGTCAGGTATGGCTAAAGGTATAATTATTGTCAAAGTATGAAGAATCTCAATGATTTGATGCCATTAAATTATATGCACATTCAGGGTGGATAAAGGTATAAACAAAATTACTGTGTAAAAGTATAGAGTAAAGTGAAAAAGAAAAGGCTTTAAAGAAAAAGTAAAACACACATACAGGTACGCAAATATCCAGGACGCATATGCCCGGGGACGCAATTGTCCGGGACACAACTGTCCGGGACGCAAACGTCCAGTACGCAAATGTCCTAGAACCATATGCAGCACCTTGGGACAAATGAGATTGATTAGGTGCCGAGCTTCCTACAACCTGAAGGTCTTACGAAGTGACGCGCACAGCCTAAACGATTGAAACAGCGATTACCATACGACAAAGACGTCCTTGGATTAATCACACGCACTCCATAATGCATAGACGATCTCTTTATAGAAATAAGTAAGTCACCGGAACATAACCGGCCCACGTATCATGACCTATAAAACACACTTGTCAACAAGTCGCGAAACAATGGAACATCGACAGAGAGGTGTTCAATATCTTTATTCCCGGCAGTCTAAAAACAGAATCTGAGCCTTTTGATTCTGTTGTGTACTGCCTTTGTAACCAGGACTTTGATGAATTACGGGTGAGAGAGAGAGAGATATACACACACCTGCTGGATTCAAAAGGGCTTATGCCGGCGGCGTCCTCGTCACGAATGGATACGTCAGCTATAGGATACGAGTTTTCTCTCAATGATATGTCACGTCCTATTTAAGTACACTTAAAAATTGCATTAAAAAAAACTGAAACTGGCAACATTCATTCCAGGCTTTCTACCGTTTTAAAAAATGGATATATTGACGTAAAGGAGTGGATATTACGGTCACTAACCCGTAAAATATAATAACAAAATCGGGTAAAATTACGGTCACCAGTATCTTACTGAAATTCAGCTGAGAACATAAAATTTTTACGTTGAATTTCCGATTAAAATTACAGAATTTTTTAAACAGCGTAGGAATGGCTTCATGACGTCATTTATGAGAAATGGACAAAGCATTAGTACTTTAAAAACTTTAAATGGCAATGAAATAAAGAAGCATTTTCTTAAACAAGATTGAAATCTTTAAAGAACAGAGTACATTTATGGAAAAGAGAAAAAAATTAAATTCTGATAATCAATAAATTAAAAAATTCATAAGTCAAAAGAACTACACATACTTAATAGTTCATGGTAACTAATATCAATTGATCGAAAATTAAAAGGAAGTATTGAAAATATTGTGTATGCATGTATGTATATGTATTGATGTAAGCATTTGCATATGTATGTACATAAATGTATGCATAAATACTCACACGCGCACACATACACAGGAGGAGGAGGCATTCACTACTACTAACAAAATCACTTAATCTATGTTTTAAGGACACCATGTACTTATCTTTCTTACTCTTACATTTAGTTTAGACGAAGAACCTATCTACAGACGACTGCTGTTTACCCTTTCTTTAAAATGGCATGAAAATGGGGGTAAAAATCACTCGAACACGGGGTGACCATTGCATGTGTGGCATCTGGGCACCACATGGGCACCACATGACTTATGTTGAGCTTGTCCACAAAAATTATTATACAGGTAGAGACGGAAACTGTTGCTCTCAGGCCGATACAATACTCGTAGACCAATTCTAATTTTTATGCTCGTATACCGATTTGCTCGTATTCAGAATTACTAGTATACTGATTATATTATTATTAAAAGTCAAGCTACAACCCTAGGTAGAAAAGCAAGATGCTGTAAGCCCAGGGCACCAAGAGGAAAAAAAAGCCCAGTGAGGAAAGGAAATAAGGAAATAGATAAGCTTCCAGAGGCGTAATGAATAATCCAAAAAAAAATATTTTAAGAACAGTAACAACATTAAATTAGATATCTTAAATATAAACTATAAAAACTAAAAAACAATCAAGAGGAAGAGAAACCAGATAGAACAGCGTGCCCAAGTGTACTTACATATACATATATATGTATTTTTATTTGTATACATCAAAACCACTAAAAGCCAAACGAATAGAGCAATAGCAAAGAGCTGATTGTAGTTATTTCTTTCGTCTATTGACAAAAAAGGACTCACAAGTCCAGACTAATTCCAACTGAGTCTTTTAACTTTCCCTTTCATAATACATACAGTATTTCATATTTATCACAAGTCAGGTTTCATGACTTCTACACACACACACACACACACACACACACACACACACACACACAAAGGAGAAAGGTCAAAGCAAGCTAGGTAAAGCAGTACAAACACCACCTCCTAATCCCAAGCAAATTTAAAAAAAAAAAAAAAAAAAAAAAAAAAAAAAAAAAAAAAAAAAAACAGTAAATATGAAAAAATAAAAAGTAATTATCAGGATTATGTAAAGCTACTTCAAAGTACCGTGCATAAACGCCAACTTTTTTTTTCTGTACTCTTCGTGGCATTTACTCGTTTTATCACAGTACCTATTCATGTTTTAAAAATTCATTATTCATCGAACAGTATTTTAATCTTTTTTTTTTATTCTGTACAAATTCGTTCCTTGGATACTTAGTATACAGGATTAAGAACATGTACTCTTTGGAGTTGGACGAATTATTATTATTTTTAATTGCTAAGCTACAACCCTTGTTGGAAAAGCAGAATGCTATAAGCACAGGGGCTCACACAGGGAAAATAGCCTAGTGAGGAAAAAAAAGATAAAAATAAATATTTTAAGAATAACATTAAAATAAATATCTCTTAAATAAACTATAAAAACTTTAACAAGACAAAAGAAAGAGAAATTAGATAGAATAGTGTGCCCGAGTGTACCCTCAAGCAAGAGAACTCTAACCCAAGTTAGTGGAAGACCATGGTACAGAGGCTATGGCACTACCCAAGACAAGAGAACAATGGCTTGATTTTGGAGTGTCCTTCTCCTAGAAGAGGTGCTTACCACAGCTAAAGAGGAAAATGGCCACTGAACAAATACATTGCAGTAGTTAACCCCTTTGGTGAAGAAGAATTGTTTGGTAATCTCAGTGTTGTCAGGTGTATGCACAATCTAAGTACACGCATAATCAGAGGCAACTGAGATTGGAAATATATTATTATTATTATTATTACTAGCCAAGCTACAACCCTAGTTGGAAAAGCAAGATGCTATAAGCCCAGGGGCTCCAACAGGGGAAAATAGCCCAGTGAGTAAAGGAAATAAGGAAATAAATGAATGATGAGAATAAATTAACAATATATCATTCTAAAAACAGTAACAGCGTCAAAACAGATATGTCCTATATAAACTATTAACCCTGGATAGGTACGGTGGGTCGTTTGCGACCCCGAGCGTCAAAAAAAAACAGGTTTTTCTCACGTGACTCACCCCTGTGACTGAATTTGTGGGTGATCGACCTGCAGGAGGTGTCTCCCCTACACGCTCTAGTAGTGTCCAGATGTGCATTGCTGTAGCTGTACTCCTTCCCCGATTTCTGAGACGCGTCGGGGTCGTTCGCGTCCGAGTTTACCCTTCTGAGGTAGTTTGCATAATTATCAAAGTTATTACGTATTATGAAATTGTCGTAGAATGGTGCAACTTGTATAGGTTATCAGTTGTGGAAAGTCTTGGTGGATTGTTTGGCTACCATGTGCATGTTTTTTTTTTTAGTTAAAATGTCGTTCATCACCACGAGGACCATTTTACCGCGAGTGCCCCTTTTTCATTTTTTTTCATTTTTTTGCCAAGTCATTTTTCCGTAAGATATTGCCAAATAGTGTCGTAAAACTTTTGCTTGTTTAGTGTTGGAAAGTGTGTCTAGATGATCTGGCTACCCATGCATGACTTTGTTTTTGTCAGATACGACGTAGTTATTGGTATATTGGGTATTTAACTGCGGTTACCAATTTCTGTTTTTTTTCAATATTTGTAAAAATTACTACGTAGTAAGGAATTGCCGTATATTATTCATTTTTTTTTTCATGTTTATGTGTTAGAAAGTGTGCCTTGATGGTTGGGCTAACACGTGCATGTCTTTTTTTTTATCTGAGATGTCGTATATTAGAATGTCGGGCATTTTACCGCGAGTGTCCCTTTTTAATTTTTTTTAATTTTTTTGCCAAGTCATTTTTCCGTAAGATATTGCGAAATAGTGTCGTAAAAATTTTGCTTTTTTAATGTTGGAAAGTGTGTCTAGATGATCTGGCTACCCATGCGTGATTTTGTTTTTGTCAGATACGACGTAGTTATTGGTATATTGGGTATTTAACTGCGGTTGCCAATTTCTGTTTTTTTTTCAATATTTGTAAAAATTTACTACGTAGTAAGGAATTGCCGTATATTATTGATTTTTTTTTCATGTTTATGTGTTAGAAAGTGTGCCTTGATGGTTGGGCTAACACGTGCATGTCTTTTTTTTTATCTGAGATGCCGTATATTAGAATGTTGGGCATTTTTCCGCGAGTGCCCCTTTTTATTTGTTTTGCATTTTTTTGCTTAGTCATGTTACCGTAAGGAATTGGCAAGTAGTGTCGCAAAACTTATATTTTTATAGTGTTGGAAAGTGTTTCTAGATGATCTGGCTACCCATGCCTATTTTTTTTTTAGCCAGATATGGCGTATATATAAGTATGTGTTCGATTTTCCTGTGATTGCCATTTTTTCGTTTTTTCCCATTTCTTTCAAAATTACTACGTACTAAGGAACTATCACAGAGTAATATTTCATTTATATGTTTATTTGTCGGAAAATATGCCTTGATGGTTTGCCTAGCACGTGGCTGAAATTTTTTTTTTCTGAAGTGCCGTATATTAGAATGGCCATTTTTCCACGAGTGCCCCTTTTTATTTGTTTTGCATTTTTTTGCTTAGTCATGTTACCGTAAGGAATTGGCAAGTAGTGTCGCAAAACTTATATTTTTATAGTGTTGGAAAGTGTTTCTAGATGATCTGGCTACCCATGCCTATCTTTTTTTTAGCCAGATATGGCGTATATATAGGTATGTGTTCGATTTTCCGGTGATTGCCATTTTTTCGTTTTTTCCCAATTCTTTCAAAATTACTACGTACTAAGGAACTATCACAGAGTAATGATTCCTCTAGATGTTTATTTGTCGGAAAATTTTGTTTACTTTTTTTTTGATTGAATATCATCAAATTTTTTTAGCTAAAATATTGTTTTACATTTTTTTTTCGATTTTATTTCCCTTCAAAAAAAATTTTTTGGGTCAGAATTTTAATTTTATAGTCGTAAAATAATCGACAATTATCCAGCAACCCACCATAAAATTTTTATGCATATCCAATAATAATTAGATTAGTAAATAACACCTTGAAATTGACATACCCTTCCTACATTTCAAGTGGCAGATTAGGGAGTCTGAGTCAGTGTGGTTGGCGGCCATTTTGTGGACATATCCGAAGCGTAAGCTGCCCTATCTATATATATTCTTGTTCCCTATAGAATTTGTGATATTTTGGTATTTTTTTACCTGCATAAATATCATATTATATATTAAATATATGTATTTTTTTACGAAATTTCCAAGTACTCAAAAAATTACCTTTAGATATGGCCCCTGATATAAATGTAATTTACAAAATAATGAAGATTTTTTTACATATTTCTATTTTAGGATAACATATGTTTATTCCCTAAAAAAATTAGCCACTTCCTATTTCATTTGGGTACCCAAAAAAATTCATGAAATTTGGACAATTTTTTTTGGCCAAAAAAAGTTACCCTTTTTTTCTCATTTCAGATCTTCACCTCCATGGGTCTGACTTCATCCAAAATACATCAAGATGTGTCCTAAACATTCAAGAATCAATTCCTAAAAGGATTTGTGTATATATGTATAAACTTTTTTTTTATGAATTTTTATGTCAGGTCTTTTTTTTTCTACTTAATTTTTTAAAATATTTATAATAAATAGTTTTTCTGCAGATGAGTAGTATTTATCTTTACAGTTGTTTTAAGCATTCATTGAAGTTTTTTTTGGCAAAAGAAAAAAGGAGGTTACTGCAAAAACTGATTTTTCAAGAATTTTTTTTGGCGTCGGGGTCGTTCGCGTCCGAGTATACCCTTAAAGGGGTGTCCGAGGACCGTACCTATCCAGGGTTAACAACGTCAAAACAGATATGTCATATATAAACAATAAAAAGACTCATGTCAGCCTGGTCAACCTAAAAACATTTGCTCCAACTTTGAACTTTTGAAGTTCTACAGATTCAACTACCCGATTAGGAAGATCATTCCACAACTTGGTAACAGCTGGAATAAAACTTCTAGAATATTGTGTAGTATTGAGCCTCATGATGAAGAAGGCATTACACATTTACTACATCCCTTGACTTCAAAACGACATCGGTTTCCTTTCATAGACAACTTAAACAACTATGGTACTTCGACTATAAGAGAGACTTCGCTCGAGCCCATGAACGAGAACACAATCAGGCCAACTGAATGATCACAAAAGGCTACATAATCTACACCCAGTTGTCTTTTAACACAGTGCCGATGTACCAAGACAGGATAAATAGTGGTATTTTGGAAATAGTAGTACGGTTATACTAATTATACATAAACAGTAAGTGTGTATATATATATACTTATATATATGTATATACGTGTATATATATAAATGTATGTATATATATATATATATATATATATACAAGTGTATATACTGTATATGTATATATATATATATATATATATGTATATATATTTACACATATTTAAGTATATATACTGTATAATGTACATATGTAAACATATATATAAGTATCTATATCATATATACACATACATACATACATACATACATACATATACATTATTTTTACCCATCTTAACGTTCAATATTCACAGTTAAAACTGCCACCGAGCCAAACATGGACTCATAAATAAACGATAGTAAAGTAACAGCGTCTCACATGAAAAAAAAAAAAGACTAAACGAATAAAAAAATTCTAGCCTCTTTTCCAGTAAATGATCAGGGGTCATAAATTATGATAGCCATTACTAACCGGAATTGACCAGACAAGAGATTGGCTCATCTCATTAGTATTAGTGGGGAGCGTTCATTCTACGCATGTTTTATCTTAAATATTCTAAACAGGAATTTTAAACTTTACACGTGGTTGTATATACCTCGTGATGATAAGCGTACATTATTATTGTTATTATTATTATTATTATTATTATTATTATTATTATTATTATTATTATTATTATCATCATTATTATTATTAATATAAAAATTATTATTATTATCATTATCATTATTATTATTATTTTTATTATTAATAATAATAATAATAATAATAATAATCATAAAAATAATAATAATAATAATAATAATATTATTATTAATAATTATAATATCAAAATCATTATTATTATTATTATTATTATTATTACTATTATTATAATTACTAGCTAAGCTATAACCCTAGTTGTAGTTCGGAAAGCAAGATGCTATGAGCCCGAGGGGTCCAACAGGGAAAAGTAGCCCGGTGAGGAAAGGAAATAAGAAAATAAATAAACGATAGAAGAAGTGATGCACAATTAAAATGAATATTTCAAAAACATTAGAATATAATTATCTTCTGATAACAAAGATGATGATTTTAATGATAATAATAATAATAATAATAATAATAATAATAATAATAATAATAATAACAATAATAATAATTTTGATATTATTGATGATTATAATATTAATAATAATAATAATGATAATAATAATAGTGTACGCGACCCGTTAAAAAAAGAACGGCTAAACTATTTATATATATATATATATATATATATATATATATATATATATATATACATATATATATATATATACATATATATATATATATAGAGAGAGAGAGAGAGAGAGAGAGAGAGAGAGAGAGAGAGAGAGAGAGAGAGAGAGAGAGAGAGAGATTGAGGGGACCAAATAGTGGGTATAATTATTATTATCATTTTGATTATCATTACTACTCGGCGTACGTATAGGCAAAGGGAAAATGTACCGTAACCAGAGAGAAGGATCCAATATAGCACTATCTAGCCAGTCAAAGAACCCCATAACTCTCTAGCGGTAGATATTGAAATTAAATTAGTTACTGCCAGTGAAAATATAAAAATGGCTGCGTCATACTACGTTCATATCAAGATGTATTACGTAGTTACACACACCCAGTGATAACACTTATTTTGAAGTCGTGGTAGAATTTCTGGCGGATGCCTCGTTATACTCCCGTAAATTATCAATGAAGGTTCTCGGTCCTTCCAGGGAGACAAACACGAGAAAACGATTGGAAAGTGTAGCGTACAAGGAAACGTATTTCCAGGGATACTTAATTATTCCATTGTTTAATTCTGTTGTGAAAGACGCACTAACGTTCGGTAAACAACGTTGTAGCCTCCTTAGTGATAATAATATAATCATCCGAGTTTTTTGACAAAATTTGTGAGGCTCCACAATTTGAATAATAATAATAATAATAATAATAATAATAATAATAATAATAATAATAATAATAATAATCAGAGTTCTTTGACAAATTTTGTGAGGCTCCACTTATTGAAAAGTTGAACGATTTGAAGAAATCCCATTTAATAATAATAATAATAATAATAATAATAATAATAATAATAATAATAATAATAATAATTTTGATAAGAATATTCTTATACTCAGTCATAATGAAAAATAATGAAGGAACTAAAATAAGTTACAATTAAACAGCAATGAAAATTTCAAAATATTATTTTTCTAAATCATTCAAAGAAATAGATTTTAATTCTAAAAAAAAAAAATTTCCTGATCGCTGATTGGTTGGCCAAGATAATTCTAACCAATCAGCGATCAGGAAACTTTTCCGAGCTAAAAGGGCAACGCTGCGAGTCGGTGCAAATCTGCCTCGCTAAAAGAAATGGACTATAGTTAGTTCTGGAAAGGACAACCTTGATAAAACAATTAATTTTGTTACATTTGATTTTTGGCAAATCTTTTTGCCCTAACTTTGTTTACGACATTATTAAATATGGGGAAGTAAATAAGAGGAATATCATCCTAAGTCAGACATTTCCTTCGCCATTTTCGACAACCATAGACAATAAAGAGTATCAAGATGTATTGCATTACTCTTGTGTAATACTGGAAGACAAAGGAGCCTATTGCTTGAGAGAGAGAGAGAGAGAGAGAGAGAGAGAGAGAGAGAGAGAGAGGGAGAGAGAGAGAGAGAGAGAGAGAGAGATTTGTAGCTTTTGGTAAACCCCTAAGGACAGAGTAATATATATATAACGTATAACAATCAATGTAAAGCACTTACAATAGTTGGACACCCGTCAGAAATCTTTGAAAGCAGGTAGATGAATACCGCAGTAGTGTGGGATTGGGTGCAAAACAGACGGATGATATGGATTATGAAAGATTGGCTGCTGCGTATAAGTTCTACGTAGTTCCGGTAAGAAATTGTGAAGCAGCGAGCTAGTTTTTCAATGTGGCTTCATGTTAGATTTAGCATTTAAGAAGAACGACGTGGCGATGTTCATGGTTTTGTCTTTCTCCGGATTCGCTATATTGATGAAGCTTCTATTGAAATCTGTTTACAAAAGTAAAGGGCATGCGTCAAGCAACTGCGTTCTCAGTACTGCAATGTAATTGTTCAGTGGCTACTTTCCTTTGGTAAGGGTAGAAGAGACTATTTCGCTATGGTAAGCAGCTCTTCTAGGAGGACATTCCAAAATCAAACCATTGTTCTCTAGTCTTGGGTAGTGCCATAACCTCTGTATCATGGCCTTCCACTGTCTTGGGTTAGAGTTCTCTTGCTCTAGGTTACACTCGGGCACGCTTCTATCTAGTTTCTCTTCTTCTTGTTTTGTTAAAGTTTTTATAGTTTTTATAGGAAATGTTTATTTTAATGTTGTTACTATACTTGAAATATTTTATTTTTCTTTATTTCATTTCCTCACTGGGCTATTTTCCCTGTTGGGGCCCCTGGGCTTATATCATCCTGCTTTTCCAACTAGGGTTGTAGCTTAGCATTTAATAACAATAAATCAATCATTGTTCTCTAGTCTTGGTCAACTACTGCACTGTAATTGTTCAGTGGCTGCTTTCCTCTTGGTAGGGGTAGAAGAGACTTTAGCTATGGTAAGCAGCTCTTCTAGGAGAAGGAGACACCAAAATCAAACTGTTATTCTCTAGTCTTGGTCAACTACTGCACTGTAATTGTTCAGTGGCTGCTTTTCTCTTGGTAGGGGTAGAAGAGACTTTAGCTATGGTAAACAGCTCTTCTAGGAGAAGGAGACACCAAAATCAAACTGTTATTCTCTAGTCTTGGTCAACTACTGCACTGTAATTGTTCAGTGGCTGCTTTTCTCTTGGTAGGGGTAGAAGAGACTTTAGCTATGGTAAGCAGCTCTTCTAGGAGAAGGAGACACCAAAATCAAACTGTTATTCTCTAGTCTTGGTCAACTACTGCACTGTAATTGTTCAGTGGCTGCTTTTCTCTTGGTAGGGGTAGAAGAGACTTTAGTTATGATAAGCAGCTCTTCTAGGAGAAGGAGACACCAAAATCAAACTGTTATTCTCTAGTCTTGGTCAACTACTGCACTGTAATTGTTCAGTGGCTGCTTTTCTCTTGGTAGGGGTAGAAGAGACTTTAGTTATGGTAAGCAGCTCTTCTAGGAGAAGGAGACACCAAAATCAAACTGTTATTCTCTAGTCTTGGTCAACTACTGCACTGTAATTGTTCAGTGGCTGCTTTTCTCTTGGTAGGGGTAGAAGAGACTTTAGCTATGGTAAGCAGCTCTTCTAGGAGAAGGACTCTCCAAAATCAAACTGTTATTCTCTAGTCTAGGGCAATGCCATTAGCATCTATAACATGACCTTCCACTATCTTGGATAAGAGTTCTCTTGCTTGAGGGTACATTCAGGCAAGCTGTTCTATTTTATCTATATTCCTCATTTTTTTTTTTTTTAAGTTTTTATAGTTTATATTTGAAAGATCTGATCTAATGTTGCTACTATTCTTAAAATATTTTATTCTGATTGTTTATTTAGTCTCTTGTAGTTTATTTATTTCCTTGTTTCCTTTCCTCACAGGCTATTTTTCCCTCTTTGAGCCCTTGGGCTTATAACATCTTGCTTTTCCAACTAGGGTTATAGCTTACCTTGCAATAATAATAATAATAATAATAATAATAATAATAATAATAATAATAATAATAATAATAATAATAATAATAATAATAATAATAGCATAGCAAAATACAAAGACATTCGTTAGAGGATTTTGAAGTTTAGAGCCGTTTAGGACAGATGACACTCACGAAAACTGGAGTGAACAAGAGTGGACCAATGGCTCTTAACAAAATTACTTCACGTATTATAAAAGCCTTAATGCCATAAACCACTAGAATTAAGGGATTATTAGGCTAATAACAATTATATTTCAAACAAATATTCATATTCACACTTAATGGCAAATGCCTCTCACTTAGTGAAATACACTTCAAACTTAATGGAATTTCACTGTTGAGTGCTAATAAACAGGCAATGCTCATTCTCAGATAGTTGGACGCGAAGTATACTTCCTATTCTTTCCGTTTTCTTTAAAAAAATATGTTTACACCTCTCGGTTTTTATTTCTTATGACTATTTATTCTTCATTAGTAAACACTTATTCAAATTATCTAATTGTCTAAATATTTGTTTTATTTGCTTATTTAATATTTATTTTCAAGACAAAAAAAAATTAAATCTCAAAAGTTTCAGGTTATCTTTTACAACCAGCTAAGTCAAATTGTTGAATCAATTTTTATTTCTTATGACTATCTATTCTTCATTAGTAAACACTTATTCAAATTATCCAATTGTCTAAATATTTGATTTATTTGCCTTTATATTTATTTTCAAGACAAACAAAAAAAATAAATTCAGAAGTTTCAGGTTATCTTTTACATCCGGATAAAGCTTAAAAATTCACCAAGTCAAATTGTTGAAGCAACGTAGGTTATCAAATTCGGTTTAGCCTAATCAAACTAACAACCTAAAAGAGGTAATTGTATTGTCACAGTTTAGATTTCTCGTAATTTAATCTACGTATAACTTTGCGTGGAAGATTTCAAGTCAGTCATATGTTTATTTTAATATTTGCTTTTTATAATGTTAAACACTGATGTTCCCAAGCCGACAATATAATTTTCCTACACGTAATTTATATAAATTTATTTTACACGTTAAGAGTCTCTCTCTCTCTCAAGCATTCCTGAAACACTCTAGATACACAATTCGTTTTTAACTCTCTCTCTCTCTCTCTCTCTCTCTCTCTCTCTCTCTCTCTCTCTCTCTCTCTCTCTCTCTCTCTCTCAAACACTCCTGAAACACTCCTAGTTGCATAATTTGTTTGTAAATCTCTCTCTCTCTCTCTCTCTCTCTCTCTCTCTCTCTCTCTCTCTCTCTCTCTCTCTCTCTCTCAAGCCTTCTTATAAACGCTCCTACTTACAGAATTCATTTTTAACACACAGGAATATCTTGAAAATGTTTACAACATTATCCTTAGGGATGTCTCACAGATAATTAAAGCCGCACATGAGGATTGTTGACTTAATATGCCCGGGGCCATTGACCTCACCATGTCAAACATCTCATGATCTTCAAGAAGCTGTTGCAAATGTGGCCACTTTCATCTCCTCATAACAACCTTACCATTTATTTTTCTGTGTAGTCTCAGCTGCCTCTAACAAGTTTAATAGGAGGAAAAAATTATTCTCGATATATTCAGTTGCGTAAAAAAATATATATGGGGTAAATGGATGTGATTAATTAAGTCATCAACATATGTGACTCACGTATTAATATGCCCCCAGTGAATGTCTCCATTTTGAGATAGAAATATGGGTATATATACACTAAATTATCCGAGTGGAAGAAGGAGCAAAAAAATAAATTGTAATAAGAATACCAGTTATTTTAGTGGAAGAAGGAGCAAAAAAATAAAATAAATAAAAATTAGTAATAAGAATACCAGTTATTTTAGTGGAAGAGGGAGCAAAAAAAAATTAAATTAAATAAATAAAAAATAGTAATAAGAATACCAGTTATTTTGGTGGAAGAAGGAGCAAAAGAAAATTAAATAAATAAAAAATAGTAATAAAAATACCAGTTATTTTAGTGGAAGAAGGAGCAAAAGAAAATCAAATAAATAAAAAATAGTAATAAGAATACCAGTTATTTTAGTGGAAGAAGGAGCAAAAAAAATTAAATAAATAAAAAATAGTAATAAAAATACCAGTTATTTTAGTGGAAGAAGGAGCAAAAAAATAAAATTAAATCAAATAAATAAAAAATAGTAATAAGAATACCAGTTATTTTAGTGGAAGGAGCAAAAAAAAAATAAAATAAATAAAAAATAGTAATAAGAATACCAGTTATTTTAGTGGAAGAAGGAGCAAAAAAATAAAATAAATAAAAAATAGAAATAAGAATACCAGTTATTTTAGTGGAAGAAGGAGCAAAAAAATAAAATAAATAAAAAATAGTAATAAGAATACCAGTTATTTTAGTGGAAGAAGGAGCAAAAAAAATAAAATAAATAAAAAATAGTAATAAGAATACCAGTTATTTTAGTGGAAGAAGGAGCAAAAAAATAAAATAAATAAAAAATAGTAATAAGAATACCAGTTATTTTAGTGGAAGAAGGAGCAAAAAAATAAAATAAATAAAAAATAGTAATAAGAATACCAGTTATTTTAGTGGAAGAAGGAGCAAAAAAATAAAATAAATAAAAAATAGTAATAAGAATACCAGTTATTTTAGTGGAAGAAGGAGCAAAAAAATAAAATAAATAAAAAATAGTAATAAGAATACCAGTTATTTTAGTGGAAAAAGGAGCAAAGAAAAAAAATTAAATAAATAAAAAATAGTAATAAGAATACCAGTTATTTTAGTGGGAGAAGGAGCAAAGAAAAAAAATTAAATAAATAAAAAATAGTAAAAAGAATACCAGTTATTTTAGTGGAAGAAGGAGCAAAAAAATAAAATAAATAAAAAATAGTATTAGGAATACCAGTTATTTTAGTGGAAGAAGGAGCAAAAAAATAAAATAAATAAAAAATAGTAATAAGAATACCAGTTATTTTAGTGGAAGAAGGAGCAAAAAAAATAAAATAAATAGAAAATAGTAATAAGAATACCAGTTATTTTAGTGGAAGAAGGAGCAAAAAAATAAAATAAATAAAAAATAGTAATAAGAATACCAGTTATTTTAGTGGAAGAAGGAGCAAAAAAATAAAATAAATAAAAAATAGTAATAATACCAGTTATTTTAGTGGAAGAAGGAGCAAAAAAATAAAATAAATAAAAAATAGTAATAAGAATACCAGTTATTTTAGTGGAAGAAGGAGCAAAAAAAATAAAATAAATGGAAAATAGTAATAAGAATACCAGTTATTTTAGTGGAAGAAGGAGCAAAAAAATAAAATAAATAAAAAATAGTAATAAGAATACCAGTTATTTTAGTGGAAGGAGCAAAAAAATAAAATAAATAGAAAATAGTAATAAGAATACCAGTTATTTTAGTGAAAGAAGGAGCAAAAAAATAAAATAAATAAAAAATAGTAATAAGAATACCAGTTATTTTAGTGGAAGAAGGAGCAAAAAAGATAAAATAAATAAAAAATAATAATAAGAATACCAGTTATTTTAGTGGAAGAAGGAGCAAAAAAGATAAAATAAATAAAAAATAGTAATAAGAATACCAGTTATTTTAGTGGAAGAAGGAGCAAAAAAATAAAATAAATAAAAAATAGTAATAAGAATACCAGTTATTTTAGTGGAAGAAGGAGCAAAAAAAATAAAATAAATAGAAAATAGTAATAAGAATACCAGTTATTTTCGTGGAAGAAGGAGCAAAAAAAATAAAATAAATAGAAAATAGTAATAAGAATACCAGTTATTTTAGTGGAAGGAGCAAAAAAATAAAATAAATAAAAAATAGTAATAAGAATACCAGTTATTTTCGTGGAAGGAGCAAAAAAATAAAATAAATAAAAAATAGTAATAAGAATACCAGTTATTTTCGTGGAAGGAGCAAAAAAATAAAATAAATAAAAAATAGTAATAAGAATACCAGTTATTTTAGTGGAAGAAGGATCAAAAAAATAAAAAAATAAAATAAATAGAAAATAGTAATAAGAATACCAGTTATTTTAGTGGAAGAAGGAGCAAAAAAATAAAATAAATAAAAAATAGTAATAAGAATACCAGTTATTTTAGTGGAAGAAGGAGCAAAAAAATCAAATAAATAAAAAATAGTAATAAGAATACCAGTTATTTTAGTGGAAGAAGGAGCAAAAAAATAAAATAAATAAAAAATAGTAATAAGAATACCAGTTATTTTAGTGGAAGAAGTAGCAAAAAAATAAAAATAAAATAAAATAAATAAAAAATAGTAATAAGAATACCAGTTATTTTAGTGGAAGAAGGAGCAAAAAAAAAATTAAATTAAATAAATAAAAAATAGTAATAAGAATACCAGTTATTTTAGAGGAAGAAGGAGCAAAAAAAATTAAATTAAATAAATAAAATATAACAATAAAAATACTAGTTATTTTAGTGGAAGAAGGAGCAAAAAAAATTAAATAAATAAAAAATAGTAATAAGAATACCAGTTATTTTAGTGGAAGAAGGAGCAAAAAAAAAATTAAATTAAATAAATAAAAAATAGTAATAAGAATACCAGCTATTATTTGGAAGGAGCAAAAAATAAAAAAAATAAATAAAAAATAGTAATAAGAATACCAGTTATTTCGATCCTAACTCGGTTAGTTACCAATATTCTGTATTTAGCATTTTCCTTTATATCAAAGAGAAAAGGTCATTATACATACATACATAAATACACATGTATATATACATACATGAATATAAATTCACACATATGCTGTATGTTGGAAAAGCAACATACTACAAGCCCAAGGACTTTGACGTTTAAAATATCCCAGTAAATAAATAAATGGATTAAATAAACAAAATATAGGAAAATTAAGGAGAATAGAATATTAAATATCTTCAGATCAGTAACAACATTAAAATAAATATGTCATATATCAACTATGAAGAGAAACTGATGTCAGCCTATTCGAAAAAAAAAAAAAAAAAAAAAAAAAAGAGAGCTGCAATTGAACTTCTGAAGTTTCACCGATTTAACTTAAAAAAATCCGAATACAAAGGATGATGAGAATTATGTAAAATCTTATGCAATATAAAGAACTAACTGAACGACAGTGACAAATTAATATCTAGATAAGGAAGTGAAATTTAATAGACCGTAAGATTTTGTTCAACAAATTAAGATGCGAAGCAGCAGCTGAAGACCTGACAGTAGTACAATAAGGCAAAATTAAAGAATTAAAACATAGGATGTAACTAGAGGGGCACTCAGTAGAGCGCAGACCTCCGCCGCAGAAGCATATTTCTCGACCTTCACCTTGCCCTTAACATGTATTAATTGGCGTGGACTTTTATAATCTCAAATATGAACCAAGTTTGAAGTCTCTGTGACTACAATGTCCAAACGTATGGCTGATTATGTGAATTGGACATTTTGCTTGACCGTGACCTTGACCTTCCTAAATTTAATCATTTCCAGCTTTTTCATATCAGTTAATCCCTGCAAGTTTCATTGCTGTACAATTAAAATTGTAGCCAGGAAGCTGTTCACAAACAAACACACAAACAAGGGGGTAAAACATAACCTCCTTCCAACATCGTCGTCGGAGGTAAAAAACAGAATGTTTTTGGTATATCAATTGGGGATTTCCATATCACGGTTTAATACCAGCAAGACTTGTAATTAAATGGACATATTACAGAACAGTCAAAATAGGTAGCGGAAAATCAAATGATTAAACTCACATCAAACGAGAAATTCAAAGTGAAGGATTGATGATACATTGTTACTTCCTTATTAACACAGAATGAACTCTTTACCCATTTAAATAAAAAAATGATATATATATGTTACAGTCAATATCTAATTCCAGGCTATTTGTAAAGTGACTGAACTTTTCAGGCAATATGTGAATTGCCTGGTTCACCCAGTCAATTTACAAATCAGCTAAAAATAGCCGACAATTTATAAAGTGACTAAAATTCTAATAAATTTTCTTGGCATATTGACTGAAATGAATCCCGCTATTGATAGTCTGTCAGTTTATCTATTGAAACTTTGTGTGCTGTTGTCGGGGTAGTTTATTATTGTGCGTGTATGAAAGACTAGTACTTACACACAAAGTATGGCGTGTTCTGAGGAAGCATTTTTTTTTTTTTACCAGAAATAGATGTTGAAGTAAAACTCTGATTCTTTTAAAATTACTGCTGCTTAAGATTTAATGCTAGAGTCTGATAGGGGAACTC
>NC_090755.1:82091926-82099426 GCF_036898095.1 Palaemon carinicauda
GCCACACAGCCAGGCTCCTCCTCGGAAGAAGAACAATTTTGCTCCCAGTTCTGTCAGACGAGAACTTATGGCAGACCCCAGATGAATTAAGATACCCCCCCCCCCCCCCCCTACCCGGGCCCTTCTTCTTACACGGACCGGATGTGCGTGCGTCCGCCATACTTACGTATAAGTATATAATTATATATTTTTGTGAGCCTGCGTGCGTTAGATGAACTACATTTTTTGGGTCTTTTCTGAGGCTATGTGTGTGTATATATATATATGTATGTATGTATATACATATATATACATAGTGTGTATATATATACATACACATAATCATATATATATATGTATATATATATATATATATATATATATATATAATATACACACACACACATATATATATATATATATATATATATATATATATATATATATATATATATATATATATACACACACACATATATTATATATATATATACACTGTATAATTATACATACACATAATTATATATATGTATACATATACATATATACACACACACACACACACACACACACACACATATATAATATATATATATATATATATATATATATATATATATATATATATATATATATATATATATAAACAAATGTAGCCGTTTCTAGTCCACTGCAAGACTAAGGCCTCAGACATGCCCTTATTCATGTTTGGGGTTTGGTGGTGGTGGGAGATTTTTTTTTTTTTTTTGGTCGCTTACAGCAAACCAACTGAGTATGGATTGCCCTGACTGGTACAGCTTTGCTGATCATTACGATACAAAACCTCTTTCACCAAGTTAAGGTGTGTGTGTGTGTGTGTGTATGTGTGTGTAAGTAGAATATGAACGCAAATGATGGATAAAATGTTAAAGCTTTGAGAGTTGTGTTTGAGCAATGCATATGGATTGAATATAATTGATCCAGTGAGTAATGTAGCTATAATGAATAGCTGAAAGGTTACTAGCTATAAAAGAAGGAACACATAATTGTGAGCAGTTTGTTCACGTAGAAAGAATTCATGACTGAAATTTGGTAAAATTACTATAATCTAGAATTTTTTTTTTTTTTTAGAATATATAAGAGTCTAAGAAAGCGCTACACTTAAATATTTGCCGTAAAAAACGGTAAAAAATCCTTGAATAATTATTGCTAGGCATTTACCGTTTCAAAAAAAAAAAAAAAATAAATAAATAAATAAAAAATAAAATTAAAAAAAAAAAAAAAAAAACAATATATTACAGTAAAGGGGTGATATTACGGTCACCACCCGGTAAAAGATAATAACAAAGTGGGGGTACAATTACGGTCGCATATGTTTTACTGAAATACGGCTGGGAAGGCTATATAGTTTTACGGAGAATTTCCGATTAAAATTAGGGTTTTTTTTTATCGGTAAAAGATAATAACAAAGTGGGGTAAAATTACGGTCGCATATGTTTTACTGAAATACAGCTGGGAAGGCTATATAGTTTTACGGAGAATTTTCGATTAAATTTTTTTTACTTTTTTTGTTTTTTTTTTTAACCGGTAAAAGATAATAACAAAATGGGATAAAATTACGGTCGCATATGTATTACTGAAATACGGCTGGGAACAGTATAGTTTTACGGAGATTTTCCGATTAAAATTAGTTTTTTTTTTTAAAGCAGCGTAGGGTGTAGTGGTATTAGATTGAAATACCAATAACACTTAAAAAGTACCACGTTACCTCCTAGATAGTAAAGAGTGAAAATAACGAAGGGGTGTTCAGTGTTTCGATGTACTAATGATGAGCATTCTGTTTAAGCAGCTCCAAACTCATTTCAACATCTCAAGAATTGCTAGGTGAGTGCCTTACACTCTGTTGAGAGAGAGAGAGAAGAGAGAGAGAGAGGAGAGAGAGGAGAGAGAGGAGAGAGAGAGAGAGAGAGGAGAGAGAGAGAGAGATAGAGAGAGAGAGATAAAAACTTTTGCAATAAGATAATGAAAGGTTCAAAGTGTGTTTCTTAATAATGCTGTCATCCTTATGATGGTTTTATTTTCACCAATCTAGGAGCTAACTATATTGTACTTTGGCTTCAATATAGTTTCACATTTACTGTGACCATTTATATATATACATATATATATATATATATATATATATATATATATATATATATATATATATATACTGTGTATATATATATATACACACACATACATTATATATATATATATATATATATATATATATATATATATATATATATATATATATATATATATATATATATACATATATATACATACATACATATAAATATATATATATATATATATATATATATATATATATATATATATACATATATATATATATATATATATATATATATATATATATATATATATATATATATATTTATATATATATATATATTGTTTATAGATGGTTTACTCCTGTTTATCTTAATTTCTTATTTTCCACATAACAAAACCAAAAAAAACTATTTAATACTTTTCTGATTCTCGAATATAAAATATAGTAAAGCAAGTGATATCCGTAAACAATGAAATACTTCTTACATTGCTATTATCATCCCAACGATAAATATAAGCCATAAATACTGCCATGAAGAAACAAAAATAATCTCTATTATAAATTACATTAATAGTAAAGTAATGATATCCATGCATATAAAATAATGCTGATAATACTATTATCATCCCAACGATAAATATAAGCCATAAATACTGTCATGAAAAAAAAAATCTCGATTATAAAATACATTAATAATAAAGCAAGTGATATCCGTATAAATGAAATACTGTTAACATTGCTATTATCATCCCAACGATAAATATAAGCCCGAAATACTGTCATGAAAAAAATTTCGATTATAAAATACATTAATAGTAAAGCAAGTGATACCCGTACATATAAAATACTGCTAACATTGCTATTATCATCTTAACGATAAATATAAGCCATAAATACTGTCATGAAAAAAAAATAATCTGGAATATATATATTAATAGTAAAGCAAGTGATATCCGTACATATAAAATACTGCTAACCTTGCTATTATCATCCCAACGATAAATAGAAGCCATAAATACTGTCATGAAGAAAAAAAATAATCTTGATAATAAAATACATTAATAGTACAGCAATAATATCCGTACATATAAAATACTGCTAACCTTGCAATTATCATCCCAACGATAAATATAAATATAAATATAAATACTGCCATGAAGAAAAAAAATAATCTTGACTATAAAATACATTAATAGTACAGCAATAATATCTGTACATATAAAATACTGCTAACATTGCTATTATCATCCCAACGATAAATAGAAGCCATAAATACTGTCATGAAGTAAGATAATAATCTTGATTATAAAATACATTAATAGTACAGTAATAATATCCGTACATATAAAATACTGCTAACATTGCTATTATCATCCCAACGATAAATAGAAGCCAGAAATACTGTCATGAAGAAAATAAATAATGATTATAAAATACATAAATAGTACAGCAATAATATCCTATAAAATACTGCTAACATTCCTATTATCATCCCAACGATAAATATAAGCCATAAATACTGTCATGAAGAAAAAAAAAATAATCTTGATTATAAAATATATTATTAGTAAAGCAATAATATCCGTACATATAAAATAATGCTGATAATACTGTTATCATCCCAACGATAAATATAAATATAAATATAAATACTGTCATGAAGAAAAAAATAATCTCATTTATAAAATACATTAATAGTAGAGCAATAATATCCGTACATATAAAATACTGCTAACATTGCTATTATCATCCCAACGATAAATCGAAGCCATAAATACTGTCATGAAGAAAAAAAATAATACGATAAATACAAATAAATATAAACAAGCTACAACAATCCAACTCTCCAGGCAACAAATCCTCTGAAGACAAAGAAGTGACATCGGAAGACAAACAACAAATCTTGAAATGGGCGAACAAGGAAAGAGGAGAGAGAGAGAGAGAGAGAGAGAGAGAGAGAGAGAGAGAGAGAGAGAGAGAGAGAGAGAGAGAGAGGGGGGGTTAATGATGTGAAACGATGCTCTCCAGGCCTCTTGCCAAGACTGTATCTGTATCTGTGTTGATGGACTCTCTGCAGCATGGCCTAATAATATAGAAATATAATATAAGCAATGTCTTAGAGAGTTGATTAAGGAGATATACATATGTATGTATGTGTATAATTATATATATATATATATATATATATATATATATATATATATATATATATGTATATATATAAATATCACACACATATACACACACACACACACATATATATATATATATATATATATATATATATATATATATATATATATATTTATGTATGTATATGTGTATATATATAAATAAACTTTTCTCTCTCTCTCTCTCTCTCTCTCTATATTATATATATATATATATAGAGAGAGAGAGAGACTCTCTCTCTATATATATATATATATATATAGAGAGAGAGAGAGAGGAGAGAGAGAGAGAGAGAGAGAGAGAGAGAGAGAGAGAGAGAGAGAGAGAGAGAGAGAGAGAGAGAGAAGATATATATTAGCTTAGCTACAACCCTAGTTGGAAAAGAAAGATGCTGTAAGCCCAAGGGCTCCAACTATGAAAATAACCCAGTGAGGAAAGAAAATAAGGAAATCAACAAATGATATGAGAAATAATGAACAGTTAAAAGCAAAACATCTTAAAAAAACACCCTAACATTAAAACAGATATTTCATATGTAAAGTATTAAAAAAGACTTGTCAGTCTGTTCAACATAAAAGCATTTGCTGCAAGTTTGAAAAAAGAAATAAGATGGAATTAATCCTTAAATAATATTTAAGACAACAAATCTATTCGTATTTCAGTAAATTATAAGAATATACCCAGAGGATTATTTAAATAGCTTGAAAAAAGGCAATCTCTATGAATAGTTTGATTAAAGATATTGTTCGTGAAAGCAATACAAAGAAGATTAGAAATAAAATATGATGCAAATAATTATAAAATAATATTTATCTCAAGAGATTTTATATGACACAACGATCAGTTTACAAATTTCCTCGAATAAATGATAAGAATTAACCCAACAATTGTTTAGATTAACACATTATGCAATGAATAGTTACGGCGGCCGATATGGTAACGTCCCTGACTGGTGAACGCCAGACTGGGGTTCGAGTCCCGCTCAAACTCGTTAGCTCCTTTGGCCGCTGCAACCTTACCATCCTTGTGAGATAAGGATGTGGGGTTTGCGGGAGCTCATAGGTCTATCTGCTGAATCATTAGTAGCCATTGCCTGGCCCTCCTTGGTCCTAGCTTGTGGAGAAGGGGGCTTGGGCGCTGATCATGTGTGTATATGGTCAGTCTCTAGGGCATTGTCCTGCTCGATAAGGCGATATCACTGTCCCTTGCCTCTGCCATTCATAACTGGCCTTTAAACTTTTAAACTACCCCTCAAAGAGTCAATGTGTTATGACTTCATATAGAGTATGAAGCGATAGACAGAGTCGATTAGACGAAGGTGCTAAGTTTTGAGATAAGAAAACGGGTCACAAATGGTATGTGGAATGGTCGACTTTTGTACATAAATGGTATGTGGAATGGTCGACTTTTGTACATAAATGGTATGTGGAATGGTCGACTTTTGTACATAAATGGTATGTGGAATGGTCGACTTTTGTACATAAATGGTATGTGGAATGGTCGACTTTTGTACATAAATGGTATGTGGAATGGTCGACTTTTGTACATAAATGGTATGTGGAATGGTCGACTTTTGTACATAAATGGTATGTGGAATGGTCGACTTTTGTACATAAATGGTATGTGGAATGGTCGACTTTTGTACATAAATGGTATGTGGAATGGTCGACTTTTGTACATAAATGGTATGTGGAATGGTCGACTTTGAACATAAACGGTATGTGGAATGGTCGACTTTTGTACATAAACGGTATGTGGAATGGTCGACTTTTGAACATAAACGGTATGTGGAATGGTCGACTTTTGTACATAAACGGTATGTGGAATGGTCGACTTTTGAACATAAACGGTATGTGGAATGGTCGACTTTTGTACATAAACGGTATGTGGAATGGTCGACTTTTGAACATAAACGGTATGTGGAATGGTCGACTTTTGTACATAAATGGTATGTGGAATGGTCGACTTTTGTACATAAACGTTATGTGGAATGGTCGACTTTTGTACATAAATAGTATGTGGAATGGTCGACTTTTGTACATAAATGGTATGTGGAATGGTCGACTTTCGTACATAAACAGTATGTGGAATGGTCGACTTTCGTACATAAATGGTATGTGGAATGGTCGACTTTTGTACATAAATAGTATGTGGAATGGTCGACTTTTGTACATAAATAGTATGTGGAATGGTCGACTTTGTACATATACAACACTGAATAAGGATAGCGAAAAAAAAACTGTATAAACCAGTCAATGTAGAAGTGTCTGCAAGACGTAAACACTGAAGAAACGTGCACAAGAATAGGGTAGGTGTTGATTGGAATCAGGGAAGTGAATCAAAGGAGGATGGAAGAATGGAGGATTCATTCATATTTGTACTTAGGAGTATGTATTGGATGATGGTGTGCGAGGTGGCTGGTCGATGCTAACAGAGAGGCGAAGTGAATGCAAGTGAAATTTATTGAACAGTTTATTATTATTATTATTATTACTATCCAAGCTACAACCCTAGTTGAAAAAGCAAGATGCTATAAGCCCAGGGGCTCCAACAGGGAAAAATAGCCCAGTGAGGAAAGGAAATAAAGGAAATAAATAAATGAAGAGAACAAATTAACAATAAATCATTCTAAAATAAGTAACAACGTCAAAACAGACATGTCATATATAAACTATTAACAACATCAAAAACAAATGTCATAAAAAAACTATAAAAAGACTCATGTCCGCCTGGTCAACAAAAAAGCATTTGCCCCAACTTTGAACTTTTGAAGTTCTACTGATTCAACCACCCGATTAGGAAGATCATTCCACAACTTGGTAACAGCTGGAATAAAACAAGCAGTTGAGAACAAGAAGGTCACAAACATTCAAACAATCTAACACATGCGATGGCAAGCCTAAACAAGTTCTTCTATTACATTGGTTGAGCGTGTATGAAACAAGAGCGGTACAGTGGCATAATAAGACAAACAACAACCGCAGGCTATATAAGACAAGGAAGAAAGAAGGGTGGATGTGAGAAAAAATATGAGGAGGGAATTTGGGATGTAAATGGATGCTAAAATCGAAATATCATAAAGGAATTGTTGAACCCATTTTCCTTTATGAAGACAAAGCCCACATAGTAAATAAGAATAAAAGCAAAAGCTGAAGTGAAATTAATCGTTTGTGTAGTATATTTAAAAAAATTAAGAACTCAAAAGGATAAATGTCTACATATGTATAAATGTACTGTAGTTGAAACAG
>NC_090755.1:82101926-82127522 GCF_036898095.1 Palaemon carinicauda
TGCTGTTCTTAAAATGTCTCATTTTAATTGTTCATTATTTCTCTTCTAGTTCATTTCCTTGTTTCCCTTCCTCAGCGGCCTATTTTTTCTCCTGTTGGAGCCCTTGGGATTATAGCATTTCGCTTTTCCAACTAGGTTTGTAGCTTAGCTAATATAATAATAATAATAATAATAATAATAATAATAATAATAATAATAATAACGGATCAAACAAATTATTTCGGAAATTCTAACTAGAAAAAAAAAATGGTAAATCGTATTATGCAGACTTTTCATATAAAATCCAAACATTAATTAATATCTTTCTCTTCTCAAGGGACTTGAGAATATTTCAAAAACCCAAACATTGACTTTAATTAATATACTTTCTCTTCTCAAGGGACTTAGAATATTTCAAACACCCAAACATTGACTTTAATTAATATACTTTCTCTTCTCAAGGGACTTAGAATATTTCAAACACCCAAACATTGACATTAATTAATATACTTTCTCTTCTCAAGGGACTTAGAATATTTCAAACACCCAAACATTGACATTAATTAATATACTTTCTCTTCTCAAGGGACTTAGAATATTTCAAACACCCAAACATTGACATTAATTAATATACTTTCTCTTCTCAAGGGACTTAGAATATTTAAAAAACCCAAACATTGACTTTAATTAATATACCTTCTCTTCTCAAGGGACTTAGAATATTTAAAAAACCCAAACATTGACTTTAATTAATATACTTTCTCTTCTCAAGGGACTTAGAATATTTAAAAAACCCAAACATTGACTTTAATTAATATACTTTCTCTTCTCAAGGGACTTAGAATATTTCAAACACCCAAACATTGACATTAATTAATATACTTTCTCTTCTCGAGGGACTTAGAATATTTCAAAAACCCAAACATTGACTTTAATTAATATACTTTCTCTTCTCGAGGGACTTAGAATATTTCAAAACACCCAAACATTGACTTTAATTAAAATACTTTCTCTTCTCGAGGGACTTAGAATATTTCAAAAACCCAAACATTGACTTTAATTAATATACTTTCTCTTCTCAAGGGACTTAGAATATTTCAAACACCCAAACATTGACTTTAATTAATATACTTTCTCTTCTCAAGGGACTTAGAATATTTCAAACACCCAAACATTGACTTTAATTAATATACTTTCTCTTCTCAAGGGACTTAGAATATTTCAAACACCCAAACATTGACTTTAATTAATATACTTTCTCTTCTCGAGGGACTTAGAATATTTCAAAAACCCAAACATTGACTTTAATTAATATACTTTCTCTTCTCGAGGGACTTAGAATATTTAAAAAACCCAAACATTGACTTTAATTAATATACTTTCTCTTCTCGAGGGACTTAGAATATTTCAAAACACCCAAACATTGACTTTAATTAATATACTTTCTCTTCTCAAGGGACTTAGAATATTTCAAACACCCAAACATTGACATTAATTAATATACTTTCTCTTCTCAAGGGACTTAGAATATTTCAAAAACCCAAACATTGACTTTAATTAATATACTTTCTCTTCTCAAGGGACTTAGAATATTTCAAACACCCAAACATTGACATTAATTAATATACTTTCTCTTCTCAAGGGACTTAGAATATTTCAAACACCCAAACATTGACATTAATTAATATACTTTCTCTTCTCAAGGGACTTAGAATATTTAAAAAACCCAAACATTGACTTTAATTAATATACTTTCTCTTCTCAAGGGACTTAGAATATTTAAAAAACCCAAACATTGACTTTAATTAATATACTTTCTCTTCTCAAGGGACTTAGAATATTTCAAACACCCAAACATTGACATTAATTAAAATACTTTCTCTTCTCGAGGGACTTAGAATATTTCAAAACACCCAAACATTGACTTTAATTAATATACTTTCTCTTCTCAAGGGACTTAGAATATTTCAAAAACCCAAACATTGACTTTAATTAATATACTTTCTCTTCTCAAGGGACTTAGAATATTTCAAACACCCAAACATTGACTTTAATTAATATACTTTCTCTTCTCAAGGGACTTAGAATATTTCAAAAACCCAAACATTGACTTTAATTAATATACTTTCTCTTCTCGAGGGACTTAGAATATTTCAAAAACCCAAACATTGACTTTAATTAATATACTTTCTCTTCTCGAGGGACTTAGAATATTTCAAAAACCCAAACATTGACTTTAATTAATATACTTTCTCTTCTCAAGGGACTTAGAATATTTCAAAACACCCAAACATTGACATCCTGTATTTCCAAATCTTAGTTACGGATTCCTACTATAGTTCGGACATTCGTTTCAAAGGGACAAGTTTTGGTTAATATAGCAACCTATTTAAAATATCACTAGCTGTTTCTTATGGTTTCAATTGAAAATTGTTTCAATTCGCGTAAGATTTTAATATGGATTTTCTTCAGTGGAGATAATGGGAGAAGACTTCTTGTTTTAAGCTATTTAATTTGCGCTGATGTTGAAAAAATCGAAACCAACATATATTAGATGTTGTAATCTCTTCATTGCGAGGTTTTTAGCTCGTTCCTACCACTATTTTCTTTTTTACACATTATTTGTGTTTAACTGTAAGGTTGACTAGGCTGAAGCCTACGGACCCAGCAAGATCAGGGACCTATGCAACTTTTTTTCTTTTGCTATTAGATGATAGGAGGATAGATGTGAGAGAGGCAAGAGAGCATGCTAGAAATAGGAATGAATGACGAGCGATTGTGAAGTAGTTCCGGTAGGCCCTGCTGCTTCCTCCGGTGCCTTAGATGACCGCGGAGGTAGCAGCAGTAGGGAATTCAGCATTATGAAGCTTCATCTGTGGTGGATAACGGGGGAGGGTGGGCTGTGGCACCCTAGCAGTACCAGCTGAACTCGGTTGAGTCCCTTGTTAGGCTGGGAGGAACGTAGAGAGTAGAGGTCCCCTTTTTTTGTTTATGTTTCATTTGTTGATGTCGGCTACCCCCCAAAATTGGGGGAAGTGCCTTAGTATATGTATGTGTTAAATGATAGTTCCATTTTTTTTTCTTTTTTTTCCGCACCAAACGTTCAGCTGGCCTACACAAGATATAGAAGAGCTGGAAGACCCACAACAACTACATGGTTGAGGACTATGAAGCGCGAAGTAGGAGATGATGAATGGAGAAGTATTGAATTAAAATTTCAAGATACAGACGACTGGCGAAATCTAACCGAGGCCCTTTGCGTCAATAGGCGTAGGAGGAGATGATGATGATGATCAAATAAAACTATGAATTATTTACTTCAGTTGTAATATCACTGCAATAAATTGTACGTAAAGAGAGCGTGAAATGTGCCGGGAGATGGGGGGGGGAGGGGGGAGGGGTCGTTGGAGGATGTCGAGGGGCCCAAAGAAGCTCAAAGCCTCTGGGTCCTGTCATGGGTTAATACCCTGGAGGATGTCATCGCCCAGTAAATGGCTCAACAGGAATCTTCTAAAGCTGTTAATCCATACTCAATATATTTGGTCCCTGAACAAACACACGGCCGAAAGCATAATATCATTCCCTCATGAAGAGAGCCGTGATTAAAATAAGAACCTGGTTGCTAACCAGATATTAAGCTTTGAACAAAGTCTAACAAGGGGAATTACATTAACCAAATGGTAAGCTTTGAACAAAGTCTGACAAGATATTACATTAACCAAATGGTTATTTGGTTAAGCTTTGAACAAAGTCTGACAAGATATTACATTAACCAAATGGTTATTTGGTTAAGCTTTGAACAAAATCTGACAAGATATTACATTAACCAAATGGTAAGCTTTGAACAAAGTCTAACAGGAGGAATTACAATAACCAAATGGTAAGCTTAGAACAAAGTCTAACAGGAGAAATTACAATAACCAAATGGAAAGCTTTGAACAAAGTCTGACAAGATATTACATTAACAAAATGGTAAGCTTTGAACAAAGTCTGACAAGAGAAATTACATTAACCAAATAGTAAATTATGAACAAAGTCTAACAAGAAGAATTACAATAACCAAATGGTAAGCTTTGAACAAAGTCTGACAAGATATTACAATAACCAAATGGTAAGCTTAGAACAAAGTCTGACAAGATATTACATTAACCAAATAGTAAGCTTTGAACAAAGTCTGACAAGATATTACATTAACCAAATAGTAAATTATGAACAAAGTCTAACAAGAGAAATGACATTAACCAAATAGTGAATTATGAACAAAGTCTACCAAGAGAAATTGCATTAACCAAATAGTAAATTACGAACAAAGTCTAACAAGAGAAATTACATTAAGCAAATAGTATATTATGAACAAAGTCTAACGAGAGAAATTACATTAACCAAATAGAAAGTTTTGAACAAAGCCTAACAAGAGAAATGACATTAACCAAATAGTGAATTATGAACAAAGTATACCAAGAGAAATTACATTAACCAAATAGTAAAATTTGAACAAAATCTAACTAGAGAAATTACATTAACCAATTAGTAAATTATGAACAAAACCGAAAATAGTAAATTATGAACAAAGCCTGAAATAGTAAATTATGAACAAAGCCTGAAATAGTAAATTATGAACAAAACCGAAACTAGTAAATTATGAACAAAGCCTGAAATAGTAAACTATGAACAAAACCGAAACTAGTAAATTATGAACAAAGCCTGAAATAGCAAATTATGAACAAAGCCGAAATTAGTAAATTACGAACAAAGTATAAAAATATACATAATTAGAGATTTTTCCAGATAAGCAAACAACAGGCCGCACAAGGAGAGAGATCTGGCCAGGATAACTTGATTACTGATTTCTATATATTTCGAGACATACTCTTTAAGGCCTTCCGTGCAACGATGATATTTAACTGACCTTTCAATAATCCTATTTTCATAATATTTTACTTTTAGTGTCGAGGGGGAGAAATATATGGAGAGATGCAGCGCTCTTAATTTGTTCGTCTTTTCTTTATATATAATTTCTAAGGGGAATGAAAGAGTAGGAGTGAGGGCATAGTTACCCTTGCTCTCTCTCTCTCTCTCTCTCTCTCTCTCTCTCTCTCTCTCTCTCTCTCTCTCTCTCACTCTCTCTCTCTCTCTCTCTCGCTTGCTTATCTCAATTCCTTCCTACGGAGAAACAAATTAAACTAGAGGGAAGCCAGTAGACCGCAGACCTCAGCCACAGCAGCTTATTTCTCAACCTTGACCTTGACCTTTGACCTTGACATGCATTAATTGGCGTGGATTTTCATACACTCAAATCTGAACCAAGTTTGAAGTGTCTGTGACAACGATGTCCAAACTTATGGCTGATTACGTGAATTGAACATTTTGTTTGACTGTGACCTTGACCTTGACCTTGACCTTCCAAAATCAATAATTTTCAGCTTTTTACATAAGAGTTAAAACCTACAAGTTGCATTAAAGGTTTAAAAGGCTGCTCATGAACGGTAGAGGCAAGGGACAGTGACATTGCTCAATCAAGGAGGACAATGCCCTAGAGACTGACCATATTCACATGTGATCAGCGCCCTAGCCTCCTCTTCACCCAAGCTAGGACCAAGGAGGGCCAGGTAATGACTGCTGAAGACTCATCAGAATGACCTATAGGCCTCCTCCTTTCCTAAGCTCACAAGGACGGTGAGGTTGTAGTGAACAAAGGAACTAACGAGTTTGAGCGGGACTCGAACGCAATCCGGGACGTTACCGCATCGGTCACCACAACTCTGCTATTACAATTGTGGCCAGGAAACTGTTCACAAACAAACATACGCATACACACACAAACAGGGGGTAAAACAACCTCTTTAGAACTTCGTAAGTAATTGATTTTGCGTTCGAACTATTTTCCTTTTCAGCTGTCAGACTTTTCTGAAAAATCGACCTTAAAAATTATATAAATAATTGCATGCAAGAATTCGATTACCAAAGAGAAGCATTTGTGGAAATTTAAACATGACTAGCTAAGCTACAGTCTTTGTTGGAAAAGAAGAATGGATCCAACAGGGAAAAATTAGCCCAGTGAGAAAAGGAACTAAGGAAATAATTAAACTCCAAGAGAAGTAATGAACTAATAAAATAACATATCTAAATAACACTAACAATATTAACAGATATTTCATAAATAAACAATAAAAGGAGACATGTCACCCTGTTCAACATAATATATACGATGCAAGAAGAAAAAATACTCTACATAGGACAATGAAACTTACATACAAAATAGATGACACTTACTGGTAATGTGAATGTTTACATGGCATTAAAAAAAAAAAGTATTCTTTATCTTACTATGATCATATGAAAAAAACGTCCCTTCCATACCAGGAAAAAAAAAAAAAAAAAAAAAAAAACAACAACACGTCCCTTCCATACCAGAACCCCCCCCCCCAAAAAAAAAAAACGTCCCTTCCATACCAGAACCACCCCCCCCCCCCAAAAAAAAAAACGTCCCTTCCATGCCAGAACCCAAAAAGAAAAAAGAAAAAAAAATACTAGCTACCTCAAGTTATCCTAGATGGCAAAAACATACAAAATTTATAGTTGATTCTACTGTATATTTTAATACAGAAATTACTTCAGAAACGAGAGGAGGAACGTTGTACAACCAACACCACTTAAACGGTCCCCTCCAATTGACTGACTGATTAAATAAACTAACTAAATGGACGTCGTATAAAAGAAAAAGAATAAAATAAGAGAGAGACAAAAAGATGGAGACTTTAATTAGCACTACGTGGAGTAGAGACGTTATCTGAATTGAAATGTTTAAGAGAGAGAGAGAGAGAGAGAGAGAGAGAGAGAGAGAGAGAGAGAGAGAGAGAGAGAAATAACTTCCATTCAAGTATTACGCACGAAAAGTACAGGAGAAAACAGGGGTTGCCAGTATTTGTAAAAGAGAAAAGGCCAACTTTTAATTAACCGCAGCTTTAAAAGGCCAAACCAATAGTAGAAAAAGGCCAAATATATAGTATTTAAAGACCGCATTTTTTTTCCTATTACTAAAGGCCAATCATTTAAAAAAAATGCCAAATTTGAAATTGTTTGGCCTGGAAATAGGCCAACTGGCAACCCAGGGAAAAAACGCGACGTTCTTCATCAATGCTGCAAAAGGGTTGCCACTTCAATTTAGCGTTACGCAGTTACGCAATCGAGGGAGAAATGCTATTTTACAAGTTTGGAGAGAAGGGAAAGTTCAGTTACGTAATGCCTTCAACAAACTCAGAAAAAATAGGTGAGAATAAATGTGTATCGTCAGCCGTAACTAGTCCACTGCAGGATAAAAGCTTCAGGCATGTTCTTCCACTCGCGTCTGTCTATACCCGAAAATTTTCTTAGCTCGTCAATCTATCGTCTTCTCTTCTTTAAGAGAGAGAGAGAGAGAGAGAGAGAGAGAGAGAGAGAGAGAGAGAGAGAGAGAGAGAGAGAGAGAGAGAGAAATTTGTTGATTTGTAGTTTTCTGGTATCCTGACTGAGAGAGAGAGAGAGAGAGAGAGAGAGAGAGAGAGAGAGAGAGAGAGAGAGATTTGTTGATTTGTGGTTTTCTGGTATCCTGACAGAGAGAGAGAGAGAGAGAGAGAGAGAGAGAGAGAGAGAGAGAGAGTCTTAAAAGGTCGAAATTCAAGCTGAAAACTATTAATATATTCAGTCAGTCTTAAAGGCCGAAATTTAAGCTGGAAAGTATTAGAAAAAAGAATTAAATAATCAAAGAGTTTCTAAAATTGATAGCAACAAAAGACATTCCACAAATACTTCCAAAGAAAAGAAGGTTATCTTCCTGGTCTTCGTAGAAAAAAAAAAAAAAAATTGACATAGTTGCCAGGTTACAAAATGAGAAAAAACTTTACTTGACATTTCATACAGTCCAATCTTGCTTGAAGGAGGAGACGGTTTATGTAATGGTATCACACAATTCTTGACCCAGCTTTTGTGTAGAGAGAATATTTCCATTCTTGAAATATCCTTAAAGCAGGCTGAAGGTATTCTAGAAAATCAGGGTTATAGTGCAGGCCGTAACATTTTACAAACTTTTATATAATGCGAACAAAAGGATTTTATACAAACAAAGGATCTATTGTGTATAGTACAGTAGGTGTAATACTAAATAAAATCATTTAATCCACACAAAAGGCTACTCTAGAAGGGGAAATTATGTAACTACAAACCTCCATCGAGAAATTACCATAATTATCCAAATAATGTGGATTTTATACATTTTATTTCATGATTAATAGACTTTGCGTATTATAGTATCTCAACACACAAACACACACACCGTGTATGTATGTATGTATATATGTGTATGTATATATACACATATATATATGCATATACATATCTATATATACATATATATACAGTATATATATATATATATATATATATATATATATATATATATATATATATATATATATATATATATATATATATATATAGATGTTTATATATATAATATATATTATATTCCTAGCACATATAATACGTTCGTTATATATGTATGTGTGTATGCTGTATATTGAAGGAAAAAAATATAAAATTCAAAAGATTGCACGTGTACATCACAGATTCTTACAGGATGATCGTCATGAAGTGTATATCATATTAATCTGACATCGAAGAACTACGTTAACCAATTATTCTTGATCAAATCTACTGACGTGTTTTTTTTTTTTTCCATTTTAATAGGGTAATTACGGTTGCCTTCTTTTTGAAGGACTTTGCTTTGCCATTGGGGTGAACCGTAGTCCCGATCGGCTGCCCTGCCAGCCATCGCTTAGCTCCCTGTAGCGTATGTTCGTGTACTGTACCATTCACCAGCGTCCTTTCCTCCCAGCAGTGAGGAGTCCTGTCGCGGTTAGGTCGACAGTTCGAGACGTGTAAGGTGTTTGTTATTAACTAATGCAGTATTCAATTGTGACTTTTCATTTATCTCTCGACATTCGATTCTCAATATTTAAGTTACTGGTGAAAATGATGGAAGCATGAAATGACATTTGTAAAAAAAAAAAAAAAAAAAAAAAAAAAAAAAAAAAAAAAAAAAAAAAAAAAAAAAAAAAAAAAAATTTCTTCTTTTGTAAATCCGTAAAACTAGTTCATCTTTCATTGTTTAAATGTGGTAAAATTATTTTTCGATCTTCGGGTTAAAGTTCAACTTTACCGATTTATGTGTAATCAAGGAGCACATAAAAATAATTATAATAATAATAATAATAATAATAATAATAATAAACATAACAACAACAACAACAACAACAACAATAATAATAATAATAATTTATTTTTCGATCTTCGGATTAAAGTTCAACTTTACTGATTTATGTGTAATAAAGGAGTAAATAATAACACTAATTATCATTATAATGATAATAATAATAATAATAATAATAATAATAATAAATATAAATATAACAACAACAACAGCAATAATAATAATAACCAGAACATTCTATAATTAATGAAACAATACCGATGATTCAAAATGTTTTCCAGGACATTAATTTAACTCGCAATCATGCACAGCTAATTATAACTAATCCGTACCACTGGAAATGATGGACACAATCTTTTTCTTTCTCAGCGCCTTTGAGTTTTCCATATTGGTTTCATTTTAGCTTTTACATTCAAAAATTCCAAAATATCGAAACTGTCAGAGTTAGTGGAAATAAGAATATCAGGAATATGACAAAGAAATGAACCAAATTGGATAAAAGAAAAAAAAAGTTTTTAATAATTATATTCTACAACATGAACTTTAAAATGGAACCCTAAATTGGATAAAAAAAAGCTATTAATTATTATATTCTACAACATGAACTTTAAAATGGAACTCTAAATTGGATAAAAAAAAACTATTAATTATTATATTCTACAACATGAACTTTAAAATGGAACTCTAAATTGGATAAAAAAAAATATTATTATATTCTACAACATGAACTTTAAAATGCAACTCTAAATTGGATAAAAAAAAAAGCTATTAATTATTATATTCTACAACATAAACTTTAAAATGGAACTCAAAATTGGATAAAAAAAAAAAGCTATTAATTATTATATTCTACAACATGAACTTTAAAATGGAACTCTAAATTGGATGAAAAAAAAAATTTAATTATTATATTCTACAACATGAACTTTAAAACGGAACTCTAAATTATACGCAAATGCTGTTAAGGAGTCCATACATTGCTTCCAAAGATATTGAAAAAGTAAACCACCAACGCCAAAATATAAACTCACAGATGTATTTCATGCCAATACCAATACTTGTGAAACTAGATAATAGATATAAAAATAGAAGTATATCGAAACTGACAGGAAATTGAAGTCGTTTGTCATGAAAGGGAATAGGCTTAAGGAAAAATCAAACAATTGTCCTTTTCATGTCCAGAAGTTGACTTTTAAAAGGGATAAACGCCAATGCAGAAGACTTATTCAGATTTTATAATATATATATATATATATATATATATATATATATATATATATATATATATATATATATATATTTATTTTAATGTTGTTACTGTTCGTAATTTTTTTTCCTTGTTTCCATTCCTCAAGGGTCTATTTTCCCTTTTGAAGCCCCTGGGCTTATAGCATCCTGCTTGTCCAACTAGGGTTGTAGCTTGGCAAGTAATAATAATAATAATAATAATATGCAAATACATATGTATATATATACATATATATATATATATATATATATATATATATATATATATATATATATATATATATATATATATATTGTGTGTATATATATATACACACATCTGTATATAATCCTATTCAATATCCCAGACTCCCAACCTACGCACTTTCTATCTTTTTCCTATTACCTACTTGACTACTCAACGCCCACGCAAGAGCAAGCCACCCCACCCGATTCCTCCCAAGGCCCTATTCACGCCCCCCACACACACCTCCCTCTACAGAGATCCCGCCCACGCCGTTTTCCCTTCTCCACCCACACACACACTCGCACAAACATGCCAGAGGAAGTACTGTTAGTTTAACTAACCTTTTCTTTCATAATAAAATGAATTTTATGGGATTTTGGTATAGCTCTTTCAAAAGGTACGTAAGAGTTAAGAATAAATGTCATAGGTTTTCTACCATTATAAATCACTTCTTTTATCTATTTAATCATTGGTTTCTTAGGGAAATTTTAATTATATGAAATCATGAATAATAAAACTGAGATGTTTACATATCTCAAGAAAACAGTGACGCCATATTTGGAGATTACATATGGATAGTAATATTATACCTTTGAAGGCGTAATACCTATGTGACGTCACCAACTACGAGTAGTTAAGGTGGGGGGGAGGAAGTACATAGCACGGTAAGTCAAACACATACACTAAGCAACGAAATGAGCATTTAACTAAGCATAGCATCCTCTGGATAAGATACTTCGAAGCTACCGGTTGAGCTATGTAATTGAGCTATGTAATAACAGCACAGGAAATCGGCGAAAACAGAAAAGAAAAAAAAAAGAAAATGACAGCGGGAGTAAGCGCGAACGGCAATGTGTGACTAAGATGACGTCACATGCGCGCTCCTGTCATTTATGGGCTCGGCTAGAGATGAGACGCGCAGTCCGAGTAGGGACGACGCACAGTGCGGAACACCGCTACCGCCTCTGAACTCGTGTGCAACAAACTCATTATACGGACAATAGTTTCTGATAAAATACTATCTATGTGACTGGTGAACTTTCAAGCAACCAATTGGTTTTAAAAGAGATATCACATTTAGTAAATTTTTTTAAGAAAATATTAACTCAAGCAAAAAACCCCTTCAACTACATCACCACTGTGCTACAAATTTTACTCGACGAAACTCGACGAAAGATCTCGAAGACTACAAAACTTTAATCAAGATAACAGCAAGATCTAAGGTAAATAAACAAACGCCTCTTTATTTAGAGTTTGCTAAGTGTTAGTCAATCACCGAGAAATAAGTGATCTTTAAGAGCATGCAAATGACAGACAACTTCTTATCTTGCATTCATGCAAAGTTCATGGCAAACTTTCTTATCAAAGTTCAGATGTTATTGTAATTAACATTTTATATCAAATAGTAGTACTAGATTCTACATAGAATAATGGCTGTCATGAAATGCGTAGACCTGTGTCTATTTTTTTTTTTTTACTGAATTGGGACAATGTTTTTTTTTTTTTTTTTTTGAGATTGTCAGCCCATAAACAGATAGATTTGATGACGCAACTGAGGTTTAGAACTCCCTCCTCCCCACTGTACGGGATCGTCTATACCTAAGTGGATATCCCTTTAAACTTTAAAATGAGGATCCCTTTAAATCTCGCTTCTCTCGCCGCTGGAAACGAGTATAAGAGGGAAAACGTAAATGTGTAGAAATTATTAAGCAAACGAGAAGCCTGAACGAGAGAGGGGGAGTATCCATTTTCTTCGATAACGGTTAACCCTGGTGCAATACGTATGATGATAACTGACATATACGTTGTCTTTAATGAAAAAGAACATTACCACCTTACTTTTACGCATCAGATTAGGCGTTTAAAGTGCTAGTTGTTGTTCGTTTAATGACTTAATGTTTGATCATTACGTTCAATGAACGCCTGCGTTTACTTAATACTCATCAGAAAGATAGGGTCACTGCACTCTACAAGTATGAGTTAAGTAATTTTCTTACTTATCCACAGCTTGAGTATTATTTTGGTGGTAAAAACGAGCTGCCACACTATATATAGAGGTGTTAAATGGTAGGATTTTATATATATATATATATATATATATATATATATATATATATATATATATACTGTATATATATATATATATATATATATATATACATATAAATAAATATATATATATGTATGTATATATATATATATATATATATATATATATATATATATATATATATATATATATATATATATACAGAGAGAGAGAGAGAGAGAGAGAGAGAGAGAGAGAGAGAGAGAGAGAGAGAGAGAGAGCTTTTCTTCATCTGCTCATTTATGAACAGTTATAAACAAATAGAAAAAAAGAGAGGCTTCAAGCAAATATATTTTGACTCTAAACTTAACAATTACACAAACATTAAAAAACACATTCTTGAAAAAAAAAACAATCCCTAACAATAAGGAGAGGCCAGTGTTTGTGTTTATTTTCGTGGGGCGTGGCTCCCCCAGACCTTCCTGTATAAACACGCATATTTTTTTATGGCAAAATATAAACCTGCATAATTTTTTATGGCAAAATTTAAACCTGATTAGAAGTTTAGTTAACATCGGCACCAGCGCATTCAACTATTACATATTCATTCCTCTCTCTTGGGGGAAGGGTATCGAGGTGTGGGGGGAGGGGAGGGGGGTGATGACAGGGTCGTGCATCGGAATTTAATATAGTTTGAATAGCTTATGCCGTGCACAGAATGCCTCACGCTATCGTGTACGTAAGCACATAAACTTTCCGTCTACTTTTTCACAGAAGAAGACTTTTCAGATTCATCATTATTCATTCGCGAAGTGATGAGTAAAAAGAAAAATAAAACTACTTTTTCACAGGATTTTTCAGATTCATCATTATTCACAAGCAATTTGATGAGTGAAAAGGTAAAAAAACAAAAAAAAAATCACCGAAGATTTTTCAGATTCATCATTACTCACTAACAATTTGATGAGTAAAAAGAAAAAAAAAAAACTTTTTCACAAGATTTTTCCAATTCATCATTATTCACTAGCAAATTGATGAGTAAAAAGAAAAAAAAACTACTTTTTCACAAGATTTTACATATTCATCATTATTCACTAGCAATTTGATGAGTAAAAACGTAAAAAAGAAAAATCACAGAAGATTTTTCATATTCATCATTATTCACTAGCAATTTGATGAATAAAAAGGTAAAAAAAAATCACAAGATTTTTCATATTCATCATTACTCACTAACAATTTGATGAGTAAACGGTAAATAAAAAAACAAACATTGCATTAAAGGTAATGGAAGAGATATACGCAAACACCAACCGTGATTTAGCATTTCGATATATCCGATTAGTTAAGTTAAAATATGACCTAAATAACGGGTTATCCGAGCTCACTGTATTGATTGGCAGGAGAACTGACCCAATGACAGGGCAGGGAAGGAGTGAGAGAGTGAAGAGGAGGAGGAAGATGGGTGGTTGTAGGCAAGCTTGTTGGTAAGGCAGAGAATAAAGAGAAGGAAACGGAAGAGAGGAGAAGGTGGAATAGAGAGTTTTTTTTTTTTTTTTTTTATCTTCGAGCAAAGCAAATTCCTCATGGGCCATATGGTGAGGGTGGGGCCTAAAGATTGTTGATACCACCCTAACCGTTATCTATTTTTGTGTGCGTACATTTCAACTCTGCCAGTTGGGCAATAGTTGTTGTTGATCACCTGTTACAAGCAAGGACTGCTGCATATACAGGGTGTCACAAAACAATGTATACACTGGATTGTTACAACTTGTTCAATCTATTGATATTAACGTGGAAAACAGATTCTTTTTTATAACATTCTCAAATTGACCCATGTATCCTTACTTTATCACTGTGCATTGTTTCTCTCATGTAAATCTGTTTTCCACGTTAATATCAATAAATTGAACTGGTTGTAACAATCAAAAGGGTTTATACATTTTTTTGGGACACCCTGTATATATACCGCTTTTATAAAAGTCTAAAGGGTGCCTTGAAATGTCACTGTTGTTATATTCCGATTTGTTTTTTTGCAATATTTTCCTTTTTTATTTATATCTACAGAAAAGATCATGGAAATAGTTATGACAATACGTGTCCTAAATGAGTCATAAGATAATGATTGAATCCATCATATCAATATTCATTTCATAATAAAGATCTTGATGCAAAATAAGAAGGTAGAAATCCAAGACATGAGAGAGAGAGAGAGAGAGAGAGAGAGAGAGAGAGAGAGAGAGAGAGAGAGAGAGAAACATTTTGTTCCATAGTTTATTACAGAAAGTGTATATAAATGTGTAGGCATTACCTCACCCCCCCTCTCACTCCCCCTACTAATGTGTATAGTGTATGTGTAGATATATATATATATATATATATATATATATATATATATATATATATATATATATATATATATATATATATATATAGCTTATTACCTTTAAAACATGAAGATCTTTTCTTAGATATATAAGTTTGTGAAACCACAAAAGGCTTCTAATACAAGCCATCAAATGCACTGACATTTTATAAATCATTAAAAATTTAGATAAACGATTGAAATTCACTTCAAAACAAAGGAACAAACAAGTTAAATTAAATCCCGCTATGTCAACACGGGGCTTCCCCTAACCTATCGTCCACCCCCCCTCCCCCCTTCTGCTGTATAAACACATCTACACTTATTCCCGTTCAGGCGCAAGAGCGAATTAAGACTTGCGCTGAGCAAACCTGATCTTCATTGCCTTCGGCTTATAGAATCCGTTGTTGTGATTCTTCGTGGTTGGATCTCGAAGTGATAAAAGCTTCTAAGATTCTACATTAAGATATTATTATTATCATCATCATTCATTACCTAAGCTACAACCCTAATGGAAAAGCGAGATGCTATAAGCCCAAGGGTTCCAACAGAGAAAAATAACACAGTGAGGAAAGGAAGTAAGGAAATAAACAAATGATATGAGAAATAATGCTCAACTAAAATAATTATTCTGAAAACTATATCAAAACAGATATTTCACATATAAACTATTAAAAGACTTGTGTCAGCCTGTTCAACACATAAATGTTTGCAGCAAGTTAGAACTTTTCAAGTTCCACCGATTCAACTACCCGTTAAGGAAGATCATTCCAAAACTTGGTCACAGCTGGAATAAAAACTTCTAGATATACTGTGCAGTATTGAGCCTCAAGATGAAGGGATGACTATTAGAATTAACAAATATGGAAAGTATCATTGGACAAATGATACTTGATAGTACATTTCAAATTCAAAATTCTGGATATAAGATTTTTTTAAGATTTTTCGTGTTTTTTCTTACTCTTCGATGCTTATTGACTTAGGTAAAGAGTAATGAAGTGTCTACCTTTTATTCATTCAATACAGTTACCTGGTAGGCGGCCAGGCTGCCGGTTATTTGTGGTAACCCCACCATTATCATTATTAGCCAAGCTACAACCCTATTTCGAAAAGCATGATGCTATAAGCCCAAGGGCTCCAACAGGGAAAAATAGCCCAGTGGGGAAAGGAAATAAGGAAATAAATAAATGATGAGAATAAATTAAATTAATTATATCATTCTAAAAACAATAACAGCGTCAAAACAGATTTGTCGTATATAAACTATTAACAACGTCAAAAACAGATATGTCATATATAAACAATAAAAAGACTCATGTCAGCAGGTTGTGGCATATGCCACAAACACTAACCTAAGTTATAATAAAAGAATTCCAATGTTAGTTGGAATCTCTCTCTCTCCTCTCTCTCTCTCTCTCTCCTCCTCTCTCTCTCTCTCTCTCTCTCTCTTTGCGAATCGATTTTAATGTCTGCTGTTTTAGTATGTTGTTTTGTGTGTGTATTCCCATTTTCATAGTTCTATTTTATGCGAATATATACCTGTGAATACTTATTGTAGAATACACAACGTAATCATTGGAAATAAAGGATTGATTTGTTTTGACTGATATTCTCTCTCTCTCTCTCCTCCTCTCTCATCTCTCTCTCTCTCTCTCTCTCTCTCTCTCTCTCTCTCTCACAACCAATCCTATCTCTTCTGTTTCCTGTATTACCATCTCACTCTCTTCTTAATCATTTTTGCTTGTTTGTTACATTCTCCTCTCTCTCTCTCTCTCTCTCTCTCTCTCTCTCTCTCTCTCTCTCTCTCTCTCTCTCTCTCTCAATTAGTTGTGCTTTATCACGTTGTCTTGCATAAATCTTAATGAAATTTTCCAACAATAAGAAGATTAAATCCAATCCACTACTCTTTTCTCTCACTATAGAGATTATTAATATTATCATTATTACTAGCTAAGTTACAACCCTAGTTGGAAAACGAAGATGCTATTAGCCAAAGGGGAAAAATAACCCAGTGAGGAAAGGTAATAATTAACGATAAAGAAGTAATGAACAATTAAATGAAATATTTGAAATACTTAGAAAGTTAGAAACTATTTACAAGATTCTCATCTAAGAATAGAACAAGAATAACAAACTCTAAACTTTACTCCAGTCCATTTCTCATAATCTTACAAGAAAATTTTTTGACTTTACTTACGATTTCTCATAATCTTACAAGTATTTTTTTTTTTTTACATTACATACGATTTTCAACAATAGAAAATAAATCAAGACTTGATTAAATAGGAGACTTACAAAAATAATTTTGGGAATGTAAACAATGAGAAATATAAATAACAATACATAAGGAACTTGAGAAATATAAATAACAATACGTAAGGAACTTGAGAAATATAAATAACAATACATAAGGAACTTGAGAAATATAAACAACAATACATAAGGAACCTTAGTTAGGTTGATCCATCTATAGATTCAGAAGCCTTAAATAAGCACCAAGGGGTGAGCCGGTGCTGGAGAGGAAAGGGGGGAGGGGGGGGAGGGAGGGGGTGTTTACAGCTCATGTCTCGACAAATTCAAGGTCAGAAGAGGGAAGGCAAGAAAACATAGAAGAAAAGTTGGAAAAAAATAAGTAGGAAAACATGAAGAGGATTCTTAACCTTGAAACGAATGTTGGATGACACACACACTCTCTCTCTCTCTCTCTCTCTCTCTCCTCTCTCTCTCTCTCTCTCTCTCTCTCTCTCTCTCTCTCTCTCTCTCTGATAATTTTTATAACAGAGAAAGATAAAACTATCATGTCTCTCTCTCTCTCTCTCTAATAATTCTTTATAAACCTTAGAGAAAAATAAAACTCATGTCTCTCTCTCTCTCTTTCTCTAATAATTTTTTATAACCTTAGAGAGAAAAATAAAACTATCCTCTCTCTCTCTCTCTCTCTCTCTCTCTCTCTCTCTCTCTCTCCTCTCTCTCTCTCTCTCTCTCTCCCTCTCTCTCTCTCTCTCTCTTAATTTTTCATAACCTTAGAGAGAAAAATAAAACTATCACTCTCTCTCTCTCTCTCTCTCTCTCTCTCTCTCTCTCTCTCTCTCTCTCTCTCTCTCTCTCTCTCTCTAATAATTTTTTATAACCTTAGAGAAAAATAAAACTACCCTCTCTCTCTCCCTCTCAAATCAACAATTTTTTATCCCCTTGGAGAATAATAACCCCCCCCCCTCTCTCTCTCTCTCTCTCTCTCTCTCTCTCTCTCTCTCTCTCTCTCTCTCTCTCTCTCTCTCTCTATCCTCCTCTCTCTCTCTCTCTCTCTCGAGACCTTAACAAAGGAGAAAGAGTATTATTTACTCTAACTTCAACGTAGAGCCTTAGCTAAGGTTAATGCTAGTAGTCACGTCAACAGCATTCTTTTCCCCCCCTGGTGTTTAAATGTATCCTTTTGCATCATGCATTCCTAAACGTTAGAATAGCATTCTTTATTCTTTAAATAAAATTTGTTAGGGAAGCAACATGAATAATTCATCAAAGTAGATTAGTAATTGAATAGTTGAGCTGAAATTAAAGGTATAATAACCAATTGAGCTGAGTGGAATTTTTATGTTATTCTTAAAATAAATATACTGTGATCTGAAAGCAAAATAATTCATCAAAGTAGACTATTAATTGAATAGTTAAGCTGAAATTAAAGGTATAATAACTAGTTGAGCAGAGTGGAGTTTGTATAGAAAGAATTAACCCTAAATCCACGAAAAAATTGGGAAGGAGAAGTAGATAACAAATAAAATACTGGACTCCTAATGAAGATGCTACCAGTTCAACACACAAACAAACGTTTTATTTGTAAAAACAATAAATTACTAAATTTTGTTTTAAGTTTTCTCATGTAATTTCTACAGAATATCCATTCTTATTTTTAAAATTACCAAATATTCAAGTCTCGGACCTGATACTATTATTGGCAACCCGATTTCAAACTAAAAATGTAAAAAAATAGCAACCTGATTTCAGAAAAGAGCAATTGTTATTGCATATAATATACAATTTTATTTTAATTTCCCTCACGTAATTTCTACAGATTATTCATTTCCATTTTTGAAATAACGAAATATCCAAGTCTCGGACATGAAACTATTATTGGCTACCTGATTTCAAACTAAGAAAAAAAAAATAGCAACCTGATTTCAGAAAACAGTATTTGTTATTGCAAAGATAAAAAGTTCCTAATATGAAAGCTATCACTTTATGCTCTATTCGCAGAACAATGAAATTTCTCGCTTCATAATTAACTTCGTTACCATTATCTCATGAACTTTGGATATTCACTTGTTTACTTGAATCAGTCTCAGACAGCTGCCAATATTCTCAAGGTCCTCTTGTCGATATTGCGACTGACTCTCTCTCTCTCTCTCTCTCTCTCTCTCTCTCTCTCTCTCTCTCTCTCTCTCTCTCTCTCAAGCTTGCATATATGAACTTTTATCCATGTTACACGTGACTATAGGATCTCTCTCTCTCTCTCTCTCTCTCTCTCTCTCTCTCTCTCTCTCTCTCTCTCTCTCTCTCTCTCTCAGGCTTGCATATATGAACTTTTATCCATGTTACACGTGACTATAGGATCTCTCTCTCTCTCTCTCTCTCTCTCTCTCTCTCTCTCCTCTCTCTCTCTCTCTCTCTCTCTCTCAGGCTTGCATATATGAACTTTTATCCATGTTACACGTGACTATAGGATCTCTCTCTCTCTCTCCTCTCTCTCTCTCTCTCTCTCTCTCTCTCTCTCTCTCTCTCTCTCTCAGGCTTGCATATATGAACTTTTATCCATGTTACACGTGACTATAGGATGTTTTTGTTTTTGTCACACTTAGGATTATCATTGGTCCCCAGAGCCGAAGCAAGTCCTTCCAAAAAAAAAAAAAAAAAAAAAAAAAAAAAGCTCACTTGCTTACCCTAATACAAAAATGGAAAAATAAAACATTAATAGAAGGAAATTGGTTAAGACTACATAAGATTAATTACACATCTAGTACAGTTCAAATTCTATTGCTTTTTATATACTGAAAAATAATTTGTGCATTTTAATATCAAGAATATATTTCAATGTATCGTCTTGACATACATACGGTATATGACTTTTCACCATTAAACCCATATGCACCATATAAAAATGTTTAGAATATTTAAATTAATTTAAAAAAAAAACCAGAAGAATGACAATAACACAGATAAAATGCCTTTTATATACTGAAAATAATTCATAAAATGTTGATATCAAGAATATATTTCAATCTATCGGCTTGTCATACATACAGTATATTACTTTTCACCCTTAAACCCATATGCACCATATAAAAATGTTTAGAATATCTAAATTAATTTTTAAAAAACGAGAGGAATAACAATAACACAGATAAAAGGCCTTTTATATACTGAAAATAATTTGTTGATATCACGAATACATTTCAATCCAACGACTTAACTTACGGTATATTACATTTGACGTTTAAACTCGTATCTACCGTCCCAAACTAGAATATCTAAATTAATATAAAAAACCAGAGCAATGACAATAACAGATAAAATCGATAAAGATTGATAAGACTGCCTAGCTCGCAAACATCTATTATGCCATTTTCTCATAAAAGGCTGCAACCCCATTTTATGCTCGCAGTTAATTGCATTAAAATTTGCATTCGAACGCTGGACCTGTTCATTGGCTCCTAATCTCTCTCTCTCTCTCTCTCTCTCTCTCTCTCTCTCTCTCTCTCTCTCTCTCTCTCTCTCCCCACTCCTATCTCTTCTGTTTCCTGTATTACCATCTCTCTTCTTAATCATTTTGCTTGTTTATTGCATTCTCTCTCTCTCTCTCTCTCTCTCTCCTCTCTCTCTCTCTCTCTCTCTCTCTCTCTCTCTGACACCCATACAATTAGTCATAATTATATAAACAATGATCAGTCACTAACGAAATCCTGAAAGATTTAGCAACAACAACAATAACAACAACAACAACAACAGCAGCAGCAATCAAGCAAACTAAATGCACACCTATCAATTGTAAAAGGGGAGAGAACTCATAATTCAAACTCTCGATGAAAATTTCACTCTTAGTCCGGCGTCTCCATAAGGCCTAAATTGCCACGGAAAGAATGCACCCCCTGGACCTTATCAGCGAAAGCCTCCTGGACGCGTACTAGCACGCATGGGCGTAAGCGAGTAACGCCTACGCCCACCATATTACAACTGGGTATTGTATTACAGGGGTTACTCCCTCGATCTGGCATCTGTGGGTGGGTTACAAGGGTCACTCCCTCCATCTGGCTACACTGTAGTTAGTAAACACACAGATGCCACAGATAATAACGTAGGCTTAAATTTACTACACTCGAAGGGGGCTTGAACGAGAACGTCAGAAGTCACGTGACTGGTTTCAGGAACTCTTCACTGAAGAGCATCCATTTCAAGAGTTGGTTCGCAGACAGTGCACTTTTATTAAAAAAAAAAAAAAAACATGACTGGTTTCAGGAACTCTTCACTGAAGAGCATCCATTTCAGAGTTGGTTCGCAGACAATGCGCTTTTATATTAATAATAATAATAATAATTAAAAAAAAAAAAACCTTAGGCTGTAAATATACTTTATATACGAAAGCTTTATTTCAATGTTGTTACTGTTCCTAGAATAATTTATTTTAATTGTTCGTTACTTCTCTTGTGGTTTATTTATTTCTTTGTTTCCTTTCCTTACTGGGCGTACTGTTCCCGAAATATTTTATATTAAGTGTGCATTGCCTCTCTAGTAGTTAATTATTTCCTTGTTTCCTTTCCTCACTGGGCTATTTTCCCTATTGGAGCCCTTGGGCTTATAGCATCCTGCTTTACCAAATAGAGTTAGAGCTTAGCTAATTATAATAATAATAATAATAATAACTTGAAACATCCTTGGTCCCTGCAGCCTCCTTATAGTAGACGATTTAAGAGCAACCCTTGAAAAAAAAAAAAAACAAAAAAAAAAAGAAAAAGAAAAAAAAAAAAAAAAACAACGAAATCAAAGCAATGAATCAATCTCTCGGGACAGGACTCTTACTTTCCTCAGAAGAAGGACTCTACTACAATTGACTTGAAAGATTTCGGATCTCTTCGCATATGCAAAATCTCTTCAGCTTTACTGACGAGGCTTTTAAAGGGACGGAAGAGGGAAAGAACGAAATATGATGCTTATGCAGAATTTATTATTTTTATTTTCCATTTAAAGTTTATAAATGACATTGATTTATATAGTGTATATGTACAGTATACTGTATATGTACAGTATACTGTATATAGTGTATATACTGTATATATATATATATATATATATATATATATATATATATATATATATATATATACACATACATACTGTATACACAGTGTATGCGCAATAATTATAGCTAAATACTTGTATAGGTATACAGTATGCACACACGCACCCCCTCTCACCATGGTATGACTACTCCCTCTCCTCCATACCCAAAGGACGGGGGGAGAGCGGTATATATATATATATATATATATATATATATATATATATATATATATAATATATATATATATATAATATATATATATATATATATACATATATATATATATACTGTATATATATATATGTATATATATATTTATATCTATATATATATATAAAGAGAGAGAGAGAGAGAGAGAGAGAGAGAGAGAGAGAGAGAGAGAGAGAGAGAGAGAGACTTGCGCCTTCATATACAGGAAAGCTAAAATACAGTCGACTGTATGATAACCTGTCACAACTAACAATCAAGAATTACGCAACGCACAAGTGCGCACCACTAAATAGGTCAGACTTTATATGCGTAACCCAGCAAGTGGAGGAGAAGCAATATGGGGGTGATGGTGGTGTTGTCATAAGTCAACTGAGCTCATCACTACGGATTACCGTAACCTTAAAAGAAAAGTAATTAATCGCGTACATGGCATTATACTGTGTGACCTTGGCGACGAGGTGATGGAGAGTACGCGTCTGATTGATTGGATGTATAGACTAGAAGACGTAGAAGCTGGGAATGATAAGAGGAAGAATAGGGGGGAGGGGTGCAAGGATATGAGGAAGAAAGGGAGAAAGAAAAGGATGGTGCAAGAAAAGGAGGAAGAAAAGGGTGGTGCAAGAAAAGGAGGAAGAAAAAGATGGTGCAAGAAAAGGAGGAAGAAAAGGATGGTGCAAGAAAAGGAGGAAGAAAAGGATGGTGCAAGAAAAGGAGGAAGAAAAAGATGGTGCAAGAAAGGGAGGAAGAAAAGGGTGGTGCAAGAAAAGGAGGAAGAAAAAGATGGTGCAAGAAAAGGAGGAAGAAAAGGGTGGTGCAAGAAAAGGAGGAAGAAAAAGATGGTGCAAGAAAAGGAGGAAGAAAAGGGTGGTGCAAGAAAAGGAGGAAGAAAAGGATGGTGCAAGAAAAGGAGGAAGAAAAGGATGTGCAAGAAAAGGAGGAAGAAAAAGATGGTGCAAGAAAAGGATGGTGCAAGAAAAGGAGGAAGAAAAAGATGGTGCAAGAAAAGGAGGAAGAAAAGGATGTTGCAGGAAAAGGAGGAAGAAAAGGATGGTGCAAGAAAAGGAAGAAAAAGATGGTGCAAGAAAATGGGGAAGAAAAAGATGGTGCAAGAAAATGAGGAAGAAAATGATGGTGCAAGAAAAGGAGGAAGAAAAAGATGGTGCAAGAAAAGGAGGAAGAAAAGGATGGTGCAAGAAAATGAGGAAGAAAATGATGGTGCAAGAAAAGAAGGAAGAAAAGGAGGGTGCAAGAAGGGTTAGAATAGGAGGGTGTAAAAAAAGAGTTAGAAAAGGAGGTGCAAAAAAAAAAGGAGAAAGAAAAAGAGGTTGCAAGAAAAGTTGGAAAAGGACATTGTAAGAAGAGTTAGAAAAGGAGGGGGCAAAATGTTGCAAATGGAAGGTGCAAGAAGATTTAGAAAAGGAGGGTGCAAAAAGACTTAGGGAAGGAGGATGCAAGAAGAGGAAGAAAAGAGAGAAAAGAAAGGAGAGCTTGCCCAGAACAAGAAGTGATTGTTATGCAAGGAGAGATCCCCTTTCAACCGGAGGAAGACAAGAGAAAAGACAGATCTCCTTTCAGAGAGAGAGAGAGAGAGAGAGAGAGAGAGAGAGATCCTGGTGTTTAAACGTATAGCACATGCGCTGTTGGTTTACTGTTGTTTACAAACTTGCTTCAGGAAGTATCCTTTATTAATAAAGGAATTTGATATAATAAAACCTTTAAATCGATCTATGTGAAAAAATAAACTTCATACCAAATATCAAAGCAATTAAGAAAAACATAATTCTAAGTTTACAGTCACTACACAGGGCAATCACAGAAGAGTACAGAAATACAACACAGACTGCTAAACGTGGCAGAGCCACGGATGTTTTGGGAGGACGTAAACAAATAGTTGAAACTAAAATAAACAAAAGGAAAACGAAGCCAGAAAACACATACATACAACTTTATAATATATATATATATATATATATATATATATATATATATATTATATATATATATATATATATATATATATATATACACACACACACATATATATCCCCTTCTGAGTGGGGATACCTTAATGTGCTGAAAGGGTTTATTCATTACCATGATCAGCAAAGCTGTACTAGTCAGACATCCATAATAGCTTGTTTTTTTTTCTTTTTTCTTGAGCGATCAGACAAAAGTCTCCCACCAACACCAATCCCGCTCTGGCCAGCGTGGTGATGAAAAGCGGCCAAACTCCAGCCATGAATAAAGACATGTCTGAGGCCTTTGTGCTGCAGTAGCCTAGTAACGGTTGCATTAGTTGCTGTGTGTGTGCGTGTGTGTGTGTGTACTGTATCGAATACCTTTCCAAAACTTTGGAATCACGGAGATGTTTTTTTTTATTTTTTTTTTTTTTGGGGGGGGGGGGGGTTGGACAGTAAAGTGGCACCAAGATGCTCTCGAACTCCCACAACTGATGTTCGTCCGATAATATGAAGCTGGTAAAAAAAAAAAAAAAAAAAAAAAAAAGGATGTAGGCGTTAAGTGGATATGTACTTCCTTTTTTATCTTATCTTTAAAGGGGCAGATGAACGGAGAAAGCCTAAGGGCGTGGCATTATATGTTTATAATGAAACTCGAGACTCTACTACTATTCTTTTTTTCTTAACATCTTACAAAGGTGGAAAATGCCAGGGACAACCCCACTGAAATTTAGAGTAGGGAAAAAGCGGGTCTTTTGAAAACTATTTAACTTCCATAGGGCATTTTCGCTTTTATGGTTTGAAATATAATTATTATAATTTCCTTTTATTGTTTATTGATAAACAATCGATATCGGCTCGATGCCATGATACCATCATTGGATGGATTCGCTCTTTTATATAGATATCAAAATTGACATTATTATTAGCAGGAAAATATTCGAAGTTGCTTGGTCTTTTTTACTGTTTATACTGATACTAATAGCAAAAGAAAAATTGTACGGGAG